>NC_045444.1:103667377-103679000 GCF_002776525.5 Piliocolobus tephrosceles | reverse complement strand
GTATACATATGTAACAAACCTGCACGTTATGCACATGTACCCTAGAACTTAAAGTATAATAAAAATAAAAAATAAAAAATAAAAATAAAAATGAAAATGATAAAAGAGTCAGTTCACCAGAAAGGTAAAACAATCCTAAATGTATGTGCACCCAATAACGGAGCTTTAAAATACAAGAACCAAAAGTGACAGAATTAAAGGGAGAAACAGAGAAATTCATTATTCAAATTCAAGATTTTTAACAGTTCTCTCTCATTAATTGATTGATCAATGTATAAAATCAGCATGGATATAGGAGATATAAACCATACTATCAACCAACATGACCTTAATTGAAGCATATAAGCATGCCACCAAGGAACAATAGTACACATTATTTTCTAGTGCAAATGAAACATTAACCAAGGTAGACCAAATACTGGACAATAAGTATCAATTAATTTTAAGGGATTTAAATTTTATAGTATATATTCTCTGGGTGCAGTATAATTAAATTAGAAATCATATTACATCTATAAATTCCCAAGTATCATGGAAATTAAGCAACGTATTTCTGAACAATCCAGGAATAAAAGAGAAATAAAATAAGGATAACTAAAATACTTTGAGTTGATCAATATTACAAATATAATATACAAGAATTTATTAAATGCTAATGCAGTGCTTAGCAGAAAGCTTTTAACATTAAATGCTTACATTAGAAAAGAAGAGAGGTTTAAAATCAATGATTTAACTTTGTACCTTTAAGAAGCTGGAAAAAGTCAACCTCGGTTAAATAGAGGAAATGAAATTTCTTTAAAAAGATCAATTAAACTGATTTATGTTTAGCAAAACTGATCGAGAGAGAGAAATAACAACTTACTAATATCAGGAATGCAAGAAAAGAGATAACTAAAAATCCTATAGACATTAAAAGGATAATAAGGGAATATTATGGAAAATATTAGGCCAATATATTTAAAAATCTAGAAAAAAATGAATGAATTCACTGAAAAATACAATTTACCAAAACATAAAATGAATTAGAAAAATCTGAATGCCCCTAGGTCTATACAAAAATTTAATTCATTATCAAAATTCTTTCCCAAAAAGGCAACTAAGAGCTGGATTATTGTGCTGGTGAATTCTATCAAATGCTCCACACAAAATTCTATGACACAACTGTAAAGAAGATATAGGAATAACTAAAAGCCCTTGAAAAGATGGTTAATATAAGTAGTCTTCAGGGAAATGCAAATCAAAATCCTACAATGTGTACTACATCATCAATATTTGCAAGGTTAAAATTCAAAAGACCCAGTGACAACACCAAATTCTGTAAACGTTCATATGTTGCTTGTGTCCTACCTTTTTGGAAAATTTTCTGGTGCTTTCTTATAAAGTTAAACATAAACTTACTCTGTGACCCATCAATATCATTCTTAGGTATTTATCCAAGTGAAAAGAAAACATATGATCATGAAAATATTAGTACAAAAAGGTACATAGAAGTTTTAAAACATATTAATAGGCCCAAACTGGGGAAAAATGCAAATATCTCTTAGTAGGAAATTAGATAAAATATGGTACTATATATTAATACAATGAAATACTATTCAGCAATAAAAAAGGAACAAACTACTGATAAATGAATTGATCTCACAGACATCATGTTGATGAAAGAAGCAAAATGCAATATGCAATTCCATTTTTATGAAGTTAAAGGACAGGTAAAACTAAACCTATGCTGATTTCCCTCTGTAGGGGTGGGGGACTGGCTAAAAAGAGGTATAAGCAGGTATGTGCTGGTCAATTGGCTCGCTAAGAAAAAAAATTGTCCTTGATTTATTGTAGTGTTTGCTGATTTCTTAGCATGACAGTTTTTAAGCACCAATATGACATCAATGAATTCAAATTCGGGAAGAGATTAGCAGAATTGCCTTGGTAGAAATTGGTTCAAGCACATCATTGGCCCCAAGGGACTTTTTTGGGGTGATGGGAATATTCTGTGCCTTGGCTGGGGTAGTAGGCTCATTGGTATACGTATTTGTCAAAACTCATTGCACTGAATAATTATGGGTTACATATTTCACTGTATATAAATTTTGTCTCAGTAAGAAAGAAAAGACTTAAGGTGCTATCCCCAGAATATGGGTATTTAAGATAGTAAAATATCCTCAAACCAATGAAATAGCCCTCTTTGTAAAATGACATGCGTAAGAGTGGTGACAGAGGGAGGTGATGAAATTAGAATGTATGAGTTGGGTTGGCATCAAAGGTGGCAGCTTCCACTTGGTGGCTGCCCTGTTTATAACTCCCTGCTGCTCTCCCTGTAGTTGGCCTGATTACGTACATAAAACAACCCATCCTAAAAATGGAGTCTGCCCCATCTCCCTGCTGGATAAAGAGTCTGAGTTGAAGCCTGAGCTTTTCCAGGCAGGCCCATAATTGGGGGCCATTATCCTGGGACCAATTCCTCCAATTCCTCCAATTCCTCCTTCTGGTATTATTACACCTTCTTTCTGTTCTCTGGGGTTTTTTAAATTACTTTTTCTATCTAGGCATTTTTGTCTTAGTCTCTGACTTTCAGAAGCGTCAAGTTATGTTTAGCCAAATTAATTTATTCATTCTTAAAACTTTTGCTAAATGTCAACTTTGTTTTTGAACTGCTGTATGAGGCCATGTGCAGTTAGTTAATGCAAACCCTTTGAAGATGGTGTTAGTAACTCCAAGAAACTAAGAGCTTACAGCAAACAATGAAATGCTCATCCTTCACCAGATGATTCAGGAACAGAACCTAAATCCTGCTTCCATATTGTGAGAATCTGACTCCTCCTAAACAAATCTCCCCTGTAGACTCCACCAGCTGTGGGACAGAAATCAGCCTCCCCCTCCTTATTAAGGGATTTGTTGCTGAACATTATTTGGTATTTTATTTTATTTTGGGTCAGAGGCTTCAAAGCCTTGCATCTTTTTTTTTTTTTGGTCTGTAAAACCCCCATTATCTTTCCATATAGATCTGTCATTGATATGGGTCTATAAATACACATGGCTTTGTTTATATAGACATACAATATGTGCACCTGATTGCTATCTGTGTGTGTGAACATCAAGTTTATATTTGCTACAGTGCAGAGGCAGCTGGTGGTGGGGAGAAAGAGTAATGAGTTACCATTATACCAAAGGCTGGGTGAGCCATGGATGCTTTGAATGGCAAGTGTTGCCTCTGGGCAAAAAACTGAAGATGCAGGAAGGAAAACGGGGAGGGGTGTGTGTGTGTGTGTGAGAGAGAGAGAGAGGAGAGACATGGGGGCCTGGGGGTGGAGAGAGAGGCAGGGGGCACACACCCATTCAGTCCCTCTTTTGTTTAGCTTTTGCTACCAGTAGGGACATGTTCAAAATCAGAAGTCTCAGTGGAGGGACCTCACAGCATAGCTCTGCCAGACAGTTGTCTGCTGGCGCCTTCAAACTTAGCTGCCTGAGTGAGCCACTTGCACCTAAATGAAGCCTGAGGACTAAGAGGGGAAAAAGAGAATAATTAAAATAAATTAGAAGGTGAATGTGGGGGGTGGGAGATCATGTCTCGTCCTGCTGCTCAGCCTGAGGCTCCGAGGCTTGAAAGAAAAGGGATAGGCAGAATTATTCCAAGCAGGCTGCCTTCTCCAAACTATGTCCCCCACCAACAGCGACGCTGTCACGTTCCCCCCAGAGCCACACTAGTGTCCGTGTGGCCTGTGCCCCTTGGACCTGATAGCTTAGTGGGTTAGTAGCAACAACTACCAACGTGCACATATTTTAAACAGTTCTACATATTTTTCTCAATCTTTTCTACTTTCCAAGGGTTTCTATTTATTTTTTCAGGTAGATATATGGTTCTCAACTGGGGGTAATTTGCCTCCCACGGAGTTGGCAAAGTCTGAAGACATTTTTGTTTGTTGCAATCAGCGGTGAGGGTAGATGTGTGCTACTGGCATATTGGCATCTGGTATAAGATTGACATACAAAATACAGGACACTCAGTTTTATTTAAATTTAGGTAAACAAATAATACTTTTTTTAGTATTAGAAGGTACCAAATATTATAGAGATCATACTTATGCTAAAAAAGGATTCATTGTTTTACCGAAATTCAATTACAACTGGGTTTCCTATGTATTTTTTTTTTTCTTCTTGAGACAGAGTCTCACTCTGTTGCCCAGGCTGGAGTGCAGTGGTGCAATCTTGGCTCACTGCAACCTCCACCTCCTGGGTTCCAGTGATTCTCCTGCCTCAGCCCCTCGAGTAGCTCAGACTACAGATGTGTGCCACCACACCTGGCTAATTTTTGTATTTTTAGTAGAGGTGGGGTTTCACCATGTTGGCCAGGCTGGTCTTGAACTCCTGACCTCAAATGATTCACCCACCTCGGCCTCCCAAAGTGCTGGGATTACAGGTGTGAGCCACTGCGCCTGGCCTGGGCTTCCTATGTTTCTACTTGCTGGATGACGCTAAACATCCTACAATGCACAGAATAGCTCCTCACTCAACCCCAACAAAGAATTATTCAGCCAAAAATATCAAGAATACAAAGGCCGATGATCTACTTCAGCAGATTATAGTAATAGCACAGTTCAGATGCTAGAGAGTAGATGATTTTGAATTCTGCACATATGTACTGAATATGTATGACACGTGCCAAATGAATATACATCTCTTATTAATATATAAAGTCATTAATATATATTTGTGTGTATAAATGTTTTCAACCCTAACTTGAGATCTTTCAGGAGGAGTGTGGTGAGCCTATTCACACTCATCTCTCTATAGAATGAGCTGGGAGGCTTTTGTAGTAGGCTGAAAAATGGTTCTCAGAAATATTACACCCTTATTCCTGGAACCTGTAAGTGTCATCTTATTTGGAGAAGAAGCTTTTGCCAATGTGATTAAGGACCTTAAACTGGAGAGATTAGTTTGGATTATCTGGTGTGTCCTAAATGCTATCACTAGGGTCCTTACAAGATGAGGCAGAGAGATTTGACACACACACAGGAGAAGAAGATGTGATGGTAGCAGAAAGAGATATAGGGATGCTGGCCTTAGTGTTGGAGTGATGCAGCCACAAGCCAAGGAATGCCAGCAGCCACCAAACACTGCAATTGGCAAGGAATGGAGCCTCCCATAGAGCCCCTGCAGGGAGTGCCACTCTGATGACACCTTGATTTTAGCTCAGTGAAGCTGACTATGGACTTCTGGCTTCCAGAATTGTGAGAGAATTAATTTCTGTTGTTTTAAGCCACCAAGTTCATGGTAATTTATTACAGTGCCCACGGGAAACCAATGCAGTGTTCTTCGGAGAAGCAAATTCAGGCCACAGATTTTTCAGGAGAGTGTGTACCAGTGATGGAACAAACGCAGCCTCCTGAGGCTCCAAGAGTGGCAATCTCAGAGGCAGCATGGATTTTTTGGCCATTCACTTTCATGTCTTGATGCTGGGATATTTCTAGTGATGGGTTTGAGCTTGCTCATGGTCTGTAGTTGAAAAATAAGCAACGCCTTTGATCTATGATTGTAATAGGAAACACATGTGTGTGTCCAACACAGTGAAGCCCACATCTAGAACTTCAGAAGAAAATTGCCTAAATGGAGGGTTAGGTGTGCCTGCCTCTCAGTAGCTGAGAGTCAACTCAGCTACAGTTGGTTCTTGGGGGACAGAGGAGTACCATGTGGTCCCATTAGGGCTTAGGCCATGGGATTGGGAAAAATGAATTTTGGGTTCAGAGTGGAAAATATCTTATTTCATGTGGTGTTTGTGTTTTCTGGAAGGCCAGTCATTTTGAGTCCTTTGAAAATATCTTGTGAAGATACTGAGTCCCAGGGGATTGTTGCATGTTTCTTTGAAAGCCCCTGGACATCTGGCTATGCTCTCAGGACGGGTGGCCAACAGCAGGAAAAGTACAAACTTCCAAATAAAAAAGAGGAAAGCATGTGAAAGTGCCAAGAGTGATAAGGAGTTCTTATCTGTTGAGTAACTAGAAAACATCCCGTGATTATTACAGAGGAACAAACAGAGACTTCATGATTTGTTCTAGGTCTGCACCTCTGGACATCATCCCAACTCTTCTCTAGACTGTCTCAGTCAAATCTGAGACTTGGATGTTTTTCAAAACAAACCATGGAAATGTGATTGATGGGTACTACCAACTTGGTACTGGGAGATCCGCAGTCATCTCTGTTACAGTAATTTCCAGAGAGATGCCAAGTTGCTCACTTTACTAGAATGCCATAGAGAGGACAGTGGTTGTGGTGCTGTGGGGCGGTAGTGCGTGCAGATGTGAGGTGGCCAAGGCTCAGACAGCTGGACCCTGCTGGGGCGGAATATTCCTCGAACAACATGAGAACAGCCAGAGTTCAGTGGGTGCTTAGCCTTACCCCAAGGGGCAGGATGCTCAGAGAGAAGGCGTCCTCCAGGTGGCCTCTTGAAATTACTCATTGCTGTTGATCAGAAAAGCCAGGCTCTTGGGGTCAAGTTCAAGAGTCTTGGGAGAGGCTTTCATTCCTAGGTTGAAACCTAGACTCTGCCTTCTACAAGCTTTGCAATGTTGGGACTCCCTCACTAACTCCCTAAATTTCAGTTTTCTTAAATGGAAAATTGGAAGAAAAATACTTTACAGCATTGTGAAGATTGTGTGAGAAAAACATATTTAACGTGCTTAGCACAGGGCCTGGTGTATGGCGACTGCTCAAGAAATAGTAGCTATTGTTGGATGCTTCATTCAGGGCACTGGGAAGTGATCATGGAGGAGGTGGGTGGGGATCACCATGTTTTCCTGTGCACTGAAGTCCGATATAAAGAGACTTTCCATATATATATTACTATTCTTAATAATAGATACTACTAGTTTTTCCAAATTGGTCTGACAATGTGGAACACATTATCATGCTAAGCAGCTGTCCCTTGCTTCATTTATAGGGCCCCACCTGTCACAAAGAATGCAAAACATGCTCCACAAATACATGGGATCATGTCCTCTGTGTGTGTGTAGGGGGTGGGGGCGGGGTATGTGTTTAAAATATCCAGACCCTACCATCTTATGATAAAGTTAAGTAACACTTTAATCTTGAATCTTTTACTTGATATGCCTTCAGCTTGAGTGTAACAGAACGGTGAGCCAGACACAAGGTGCAGATGAAAACAGTGAATGTATTTCATTTTCTTTTCAGCTTTCCATCGCTCACCCTGGTGGTGGCCTTTTTATTCTGACTTCCTAAACCAGGATGTGTTTCTGTGGTGGGGCCACTGGCTGAGGAGGTTTTTGAGATTTGTATCTCGTCTCTTACCTGTATGGCTGCAATCAATTATTTCTCCTAGCTTGGGCTCCTTCTAATTCACTCGGTCCCACCTCTTTGTGTGCAGAGGGAGAGTTATAAATAAATCCGATCTTGCCAGCTCCCCTCCTTTAGTAATTCCCACTATGCTAGAGCAGGGTTTCTCCACCTCGGAATTATGTGCATTCTGGGCCAAAGGATTCTGTGTTTTGGGGATGCTGTCTCGTGCATTGCAGGATGTTAAGGAGGGTCCCTGGCCTCCACCCATTTGATACCTGTAGCAACTCTAATTTATGACAACTAAAAATGTCCCTAGACACTGCTAAATGTCCCCTGGAGGGCAAAATTGCCCCAGTTAAGCTTTCATCTTCTTAACTGGTTTAAAGGGCTCCACCTGCTTCAATCCACACTCACGGATTTCTCTCTCAACACCACCCGTCTGCTCTGTGAGGCAGGCAAGTAAAAATTATTTCAGGTTGCTACACATGGTTCTTTTACTCTGTTCTGTCTGGCTGGAGTATCATATCCCTTCTTCCAACACTGCTGTCCTTTTAGCCGCCTCCTCAATTCTGAGTTAGGGCCTCCATATTCTTCCTGCCATAGCACACACTTACTTACTATAATTACCTGCTTATTTTTGTGCAGCGTGCTCCCTTCTCAATGTCCCCTCACCAGCTCTAGGAGAGCAGTGCTCCCTTTTCAATGTCCCCTCACCAGTAAGCATTAGGAGAGCAGGGACCCGATCTCTCACGCTCATTTCTATATCCTACTAGCTAGCACAATGCCTGACATAGCACAGATGGTCAATAAATATTTAAGGTACTACATGAAAAATGACCCTCTAAAGGAAAGGAATTTTTCCTTTGGAGGCTTTTAATTTGTGGAGACTAGAAGTAGTCCTCACCAATCTGTTTCGTCCATACATTAGAGAGGCTTAATTATAGGATGGATAGACTGAATTTTGAGGTTTATTTCACCAATCCCCCTGACTCATACAAGTTGGTGCTTGAGCATTCTGGGCGGACAATTGTCATTAGTTCTTAACACATGATGATCAAAATGTTTTTAAAGAGGGCCTGGAGCCAGCAAGTCCCAGGTTTGGCCTCTAAGCTCTTAGAAGGAGCAAAACCACGCTATGGAATAGGTTGACAATGCACCTTAGTGCAAAAATAGTTAATAAAAGAGCCTAGAGTATGAAAAGCTGCTGACAAAAATCAGGACTATTTAGTCTGGAAAAGATTGAGAAGCAATCTGATAGTGGCGCTTTAAACTACCTGTAGCCTGGGGCCTTGCAAACAATTCAGATGGATGGCCTATTTGAGGAGAGCGGACAGGCCCAAACTCGTGTCTACTGAGAGGAGATTGCTTGTGAAATTTTAACTGAGCTTTTGGAACAAGTCTGAGAGTAAAAAGTAAAACAAACTTTGCTTAGGGACTATCCCTAAATTTTCTGATAATAGGCTATTTACCGTGGATTTAAGTTTAGGACTTAAATGAGACATTTCAGGCACTCTGGTTTCTCCTCTTGGACCCAGAGAAGACAGTATTCAAACTAATGCAGATGTTTACTGCTTTTTAACACACACACACACACACACACACACACACACACACACACACCCCCTGCCTTTGCACACAGCTTTCCATACTTGTTCATGCTATTCTCCAACATACACAATGCTAGATGCACCTTTTCTTTTTAGGTTCACTTCACAATTGGATCTTTTACTGTTATTTATGTATCTGATTGCCTTTACCTTTGTTTAGATGAATTACAGAATGTTGGAAGAGAATTCAGAAATCCTAGCTAAATCTCACTCCTGTGTAGAAGATGAAGCTGAGGCACAGAGAGAATAAAGAACTTTTCTGATTCCCAGAGAGATTTAGAATACTTGAGTCCTAGAAACAGTTCTTCAGTCAACTTCCAACAACATTCCCTACATGAGTTTAACCAAGAGCCAGCATAGAGAACCAGAGGTTTCTAGAAACTTAGACAGAAAACAGTTGGTGGAACATTTAGGATTTCTCAGGTACAAGCATTCTTTCTTAAGCAACATTTCATGCAAACATTTAATCCTACAGAAAATGATTTAATGATGCTCTCAATTCTCCCAAGGGTAGTATATATCTAGTGCCATTCCAGATGCATAGAAGACAAGTTAATTAATTACTTACAAGGAATGTCTTAGGGATTGGGGGTTCATTCTCTAGTGCAGGGGGTTGGGAAACTTTCTCTGTAAATCTTTTCAGCTTTGCAGACCATATGGTCTCTGTTGCAACTACTCAACTTTGTCTTTGTAGCACAAAAGCAACAGTAGACATTATGTAAATGAATAAGCATGGCTTTGCTTCAATAAAACTTTACATATTAAAATAGGCAGTGACTAAATTTGGACTGCAGGCAGTAGTCCTCTTCCAGTGGAGTCCTGATTGAAGAGGACTGGGTGCAAGCAACAGAAATATACTCGCATTGACTGAAGAAGAGAAGTGATTCAAGGGCTCATAGAATGACTCAGAAACGAAAGGCCCTTTGATCCACTTAGAGTTTTCCCACGGCGCCCCAACTAGGAAAAATCAGTAAGTGCTATTAATAAGAGGGAGGCCCATTTGCCTAACTGGGCCACATGCCTACCCTTTGACAGACAGTCCCATCATGAGAACACAGCATGTAGGAGAGGTGATATCCTACGTGAAAACTGAGGAACTCTAGCAAGAAGGGAAAATGGATGTGGAGTTACTGGAAAGCAATACATGCTCATTACAGAATTTTTCTGCACATAAAGAGATATGTTCTTTCTGAAGCCTGGCAGCAGAACATTGTAGAAAATGTTGGAAAAAAAACACAACTGCAATTTCAGCTTCCCCAGATCCTGAAATCTCCAGCACAAGAAGAATGAAAGGGGGTCAGGGAAGAGTTGTGAACAACCTGTCCAAATTGCAAACAGCCACACCCTGACTTTTCCATCTCCATGAACCAGCAGTAGAGTAGAAGCTCCATAAAAGTAGAAACTGGGTCCTCTTTGCTCACCCTTATAATGCCAGAACCCAGACTGTGTCAGACAAGCATCAGTCCATTCATTCAGTCATTGGTTCACACATTCATTCACTTAACAAGTATGTGAGAGCCTTCTCTCTACCAGGCATTTTGCTGAACTCTGAAAAGTCCCCTGGTGAGCAAAAACAGACAAAATCCTTGCTTTTTTTATAACTTAATAAATGAGAGGGTAAGATGAACTTTAATTTGAACAATTAAATTAATGTAAAATTATAATGTCATGAATGCTGTACAGTAGCAGGAGAGGGATTCATTATATGTGCAAGTAACAGGAGTTGTAGATCTGGTAAGAGAAGCTCAGATGCCTTTGCTGAGTCCAGAAGGAAGAGTAAGAGTTAAGGAGAAGGGAGAGGGGAATCATGGGAAAGTGCCTCCTCAGCAGAGGGGGCAGCATGTGCAAAGGCTGTGTCACAGGAGGGAACATAGAAGAAAGCAAAGATAACATGAAACCAAGGGTTAGGTGAGGCTGGAAAATGAGAAGGGCCAAAAGATCTAAGACCATGTAGGGCCAGGTTAAAATTCTGCTTTTTATCCTGAGAGTCTTGGGAAGCAGAGTGGGGAGATGTAATTTAGATTTACAAGTCAAAGTTAGATCTACAGTTGTAAAGAAGAAAATGGATTGGAGGGTTGCAGGCATGGATACTGCATGAAGAGAATGGTGAGCAAGCTATCAGCGAAGTCTTGATGAGAAGAGGTGGTAATGGGACTGAAGAGAAGTAGATTAATTTGAAAGACATGCAAAGGGTAAAAGAGGTTTGATTGGCTGATGGATTGAATATAGGCAGCAAGAAAGAGAGAGGTGTAAATATAACCCATAGGATTATTGGTGTTGAATCAATCAATGAATCTCTGCTCCTAAGTCTGAATACACAAACATCTCTTAAAATGTCTCCCTTTTTTGAATATGAACCTAGTGCTCACTGATCATCTTACCAACTTCCTGTCAAGACTTTGCTTGAGTAGCTTATCTTCTGAGCAACTCTCATAATTTCATCCCACTCCCTCCTCTGTATCCATATAACAGTTTGTTCACAAAACCAAACCAGTATCTATAAACTGGGTGACTGGTTGCAGAAGGAGAGAGAGATTATGAGTACTTTGAAGGCAATGGCTCAGTCTTACTCCTCCATGCGTTGCTAGCACTGTAGTTGACCTTCCATACCCGTGGGTCATGCATTTGCAGATTCAACCAACCACAGATCAAATAAAACAATAAAAAATAGCAATGTAGGGCCGGGCGCGGTGGCTCAAGCCTGTAATCCCAGCACTTTGGGAGGCCAAGAC
>NC_045444.1:103547610-103666977 GCF_002776525.5 Piliocolobus tephrosceles | reverse complement strand
AAAAAAAAAAAAAAAAAAAAAAGCAATGTGAATATAAATTCAATACAAACTTTGAAATACAGTATAACAACTATTGACATAGTATTTATGTTATATTAGGTATTATAAGTAATCTAGAGATGACTGAACATATACAAGAGGATGTATGTAAATCATATGCAAACACTACGTCATTTTATATAAGGGATTTTAGCATCCATGGATTTGGGTATTCAGTGGGGTCCTGGAACCAAAGCTCCATGGATACCAAGAGACAACTGTACTTGGTACATAAAAAGGGCCAGAAAAATTTGTTAACTTGTGTTGTCGGCCTATACCTTTCCTCTCAGAGCTTCCAGACAGGTTAGGTAAATTAAAGACACAAAAAAAGAATAAAAGGAAAAATTAAACTAAGAAACAGAGCCTGATCACAGACTGAAGGGGCTGGCAGAGGAAGCATGTGAACCAGTTTTCCCTGGGGTTCAGAGTTAGCTGAGAATACTCTGTGAGCACCTGGTCGAGCGTCACTTGAATAGAACCACTTTGGAAGTGCCTTATGGAACATTTTGAATGGCTTTATTCACACTTGGATTTGTTCTGAAGATTTCTCAGGGTTTGTATCGCCGAGCGGAGCAGGATAGCCTCGGGGACAGCTTCAGCAAAGGCAGAGAGCAATGAGTAAGCACATGCAAGGCCAGGTGTTGAGAACCTTGGCCTCCTGAGAGCTGGAAGGGGCTGTGTGGTGTAGTGGGAAGAACATCAAGAGGCCTCTAGTGTCTTTAATCTTGACTTTGTGTCTCTCTTTTATCTGGATACCCTACAGCAGGTTGATAAACTTTCATCAGCCCCCCAGTTTTCTGGTTGGTTAAGCAGCAATAATAATGATAACATCTACGTCTTGATAGCGTGTATGTCAGTGTGTGTATGTGAATCAAATGAGAAAATGCACTTGAAAGTGTGTATTTTAGAAATGAAAGCAGTGGTGTATATTTTATTTTTCTGGGGCTCTTCCACAGACAACTAGTGAATCACAGTTTCTGGGAGTAGAGTCGCGAAGCTACATTTTTTGGAAGTCCTGGGGTTGTTCTGATATGCTGCCAGTTTTAAAAACTGTACCTCCAAGTCTTTAGGGAAAAAAAAATGGAATTTGTAACATTGTTGTCAAGAAGTTAAAAAAAAGTGGTAGAAGTTCATTCCTAGAAGGTTTAGAGATGAAAGTGATGAGATGAAGATTCCCATTATCCCCTTCCTTTCTTTCTCTTTAGATAATAGGAGCTCCGGGGTAAAGGCCTCATCATTTAACGCTTATCGGTTGGAATCCTGGCTTACCGTCTCTCTCTGCCCACCGTTTATCACTCTGCTGCAGATCTGGATTCCCAGGAAACAGACCAAGGTGGTAAGGAAGGAATTTATTGTGGAACATGCTCAGAATCGACATGTGTGGGGAGTGAAGGATTCAGCATGGGGCAGAGGAGGAAGTTGAGCCATGGTGCAGTAGCAGCATAGGACGCCACGTGGACCTCTGACCTAGATGTGCCCCACATTGAGGCAAGGGTACCAGGCGCTGGGAAGGGGACCTGGCCTCAGGCAATGAATTATCAGAGGTCAGCTGGTTGCTCTCAGGGACCAACAACTCCTTTTCGTCATTCAGAAACTTCTGTAGTTCCTCCATCGTCCACCAAATATGTTGACATTCAAAATTCAGGACTATGTCCATCTGGACTATTCTACTAGGCTGATTTTCCACTGCTTCCTTATATATTCCTTTTGTTCCAGCCAAACTGAGCTGCTGCTCTTTTCCTATGAATGACCTACACTTTCCCCATGACTGACCTACACTTTCCCCTGCGACTTAGATCAGTTAAGCCCTGGCTCTCTTTCTCATTAATTTCTCACCATCCTTTAAGGTACATGCAGTGGGTAATTTAAACATTTTTGACTGTTTACATCTTGCCTTCTTTTCTGATAATATATATATATATATGCTTAATTCTCAACTTTTCTCTCTCTGTTTTCTCTCTCTCTGTCTCACACACACACATTTTCCTCTATTTTGTGCATGAAATATCTTGGCCAGAGGTGCTAGCATGTGACAAAGCTCTAACAAATTGCTAAAACAGAAAAAGATGCATTTGCTTAAGAGATAAACACTTCCAAATTACTTGCTAAGTCAAAATCCTGTGAAAACAATCAAAAGGTTGCAGATACAAAATAGTAGGTCTTTCAACTTGATTTCCAGTAAGCTCACACCACACCATTTTAAACAGATCTCTAGTCCAAGAATGCTAAGTCACACTTTTTATGGCTTCAGTGATTCTTCTTCTTCTTTTTTTTTTTAAGAAAAGAGAAAATTACAGATTACCAGATAATGACAAGAAAATCAGACTTGGAGCAGGTAATTGAATCCATGTTTATATATCATCCCAATTTGAAAATGTATGACTTTGAACAAGTCAACTTCACTCTCTGGTCTTGGATTCCCCAATTTCTTTCTTTCTTCTTCTTCCTTTTTTTTTTTTTTTTTTTTTTTTTTTAATTTGTGATGGAGTCTCACTCTGTTGCCCAGGCTGGAGTGAAATGGTGCAGTCTCAGCTCACTGCTACCTCTGCCTCCCTGGTTCAAGCAATTATCATGCCTCAGCCTCCCGAATAGCTGGGACTACAGGCACGCACCACCATGCCAGACTAATTTTTGTATTTTTAGTAGAAACAGAGTTTCACTATGTTGGCCAGGCTGGTCTTGAACTCCTGACCTCAAGTGATCTTCCTGCCTCAACTTCCCAAGTGCTGGGATGACAGGCATGAACCACTGCACCTGGCCTGATTTCCCAGTTTCTAAGAGGAGGGGTTGATGACCACAAATCCCTTTCAGCCCTAACAGTCTATGATTATGAGAAAAGGAAAGAGGAAATAAAGCTTATCCATCTCTGTCTTTTCTTATTCTCCTGCCCTCTTGTCCTACAGTCTTACTGACCATCTTATAGTTCCTCGGATGAGCCATGCATGTCCTCTTGCATCCAGACCCTAAGCACTTTTACTAAGTTCATTTTCTGTCGGACTGACTGATTTCTATGAGATTCTATGGGTGTCAGTTTGTGTGTCACTTTCTCTGAGAAACTTCTTCCCTTGACCCCTTGGCTTAGGTTGGAAGCCCACATTAGGTACTCTCATACTATTTTATACTTCTATCAAAGCCTATGGATCATTTTATGCATTTGTCCGTTTAATTGTCTGTGTCTACCATTCACCATCCCCCACCCCAGCACCAGGCTATAAACTTGGAAAAAGCAGGAACATATGACAGAGAATAAAAAATTGACACTTGAACTAATGAATTATTGGATGAACAAATGTAACATAAACCAATGAAGAAACAGTAAATGACTGATATTTGCTTCTGGTCCTAATTTAATTCAGATATTTATTCATCTTTTTCCCACTGTGGGACAGATGTTCGCATCTAACCCATGAATCGTCAGTGAAAACGGTCATTAACTACACGAGGGGAAAATGATGCTGACTACAGTTTTAACCTCCTTTGACTTTCCAAGAACTGCTTTTAGTACATTCTGTTTTCGAAGATCAGCCCCTCTGCTGCTTCCAAAAGCCTGTCCCAGTCTGTCCAGCTCATCCCTGGCCCTGATTACAGGGGGGATATTGAGTCCTGCAGTTTCTGAGCCAGTTCTAGTGGAAAAGCAGAGACTGGGGAGGCTGGAGGAAGCAGGATTTGATGTTCTTGGCCTCTGGACGCTCCCTGGTTATTATTTTTTAATATCCTGAGAACAGATTAGGATGAAGCAGATTAGGGAAAAGTCATGAGACATAAGCCATAACTGAGCTTCTCTTTGCTGCAAGCAATCCCTGGGGAAAGGAAGCTGGATGCATCCTTTAGTAAAACAGGGTAGGTCTTGGGCCTGCTGAATGTGGGAGTAACCCAACCAAATGCAGTCCATGAATCAAATTTTCCTGCTTCACACTCTGTCCCCACTTACTAATAAAAACTGGGTCAAGTGACAAATGTAAGAAAACCCCAAACTCAGATGGTAATGTGACCTTGTCATCTCCCCTTCCAATGCATACGTTAGTTCTCTTTACATAGGTACTTCATATTCAGTTCCAGAATCAGGAAAGGTTCTGCCTTTACCCCTAGTTGGTCTACTAATAACTGTTGAAATCTCAAAACCAAGCTATGAGCTTTTGGTAGTAGAGCTTGAAGTTCCAACTGTGTCAGTTTCTTATATTGGAACATGAGGGATGTCCCTGTCTTGGCCTCACATGTCTTGGGTGAGTGCAAAACATGAACACAGCTAGACACTGTCACTGATGCAGAGTGGGTTCGCCACTGACACAGAGTGGGTTCTCAGGTAAAGCTCATCCACTCAGTTACTGATATGGGTGACCAGGGATGGGGTGAGCAGGCACAGTCTCAGTTTATGCCTATTGTCTAGCATAACTACTAGTAGTGTCCACTTTCCTTGAAAAATGTCCTATTTGGATGATGCGTTTTATGGTCACCCTAGTTTCAGTAGAATGTAATTTGGAATTGTCCCCGGAAGGTTCCTCTGAGGCAATGGCGTCTATTGCAGACATACATCCCCAAGGGCATGCAGTTACCCTTCACCTTTCTGTCTTCCTTCTCTCCTCCTTTTCTTAAGCCGGAGGAGTCTTAAATTCCTTCTCTTCATTTGTACTGGGAGGACACTTTTGAGATCAGAAAGAAGTGATAGAGAAACTGCCCCATCACGCCTCTATTAGTCGAGGCCAATTAACTCTTATTTTTCCCCACATTTCTTTCTAGAGGAGTCATTTAGATCCCTTAATTTAGAGCCCAGAACATTCCAGAGTACTCTGGGATAACAAATGAATGCATGGCCCAAGAAGGAAAAGCATGACAAGTGGCAGATTCTTGGAGAATCCAATGTGGCATTTTACATGTCGTAATTCAGCCATGAATGGTTCATCAGAAACTGCTAAAGGGAAAAATCCCCAAGTTAGAGACATCTATCCCAGTCCAAAACGGCCAGCAAAACATAGAAAATGCCCTGAAAAATGCAAAGAGAAGACTCAGTTCACAACACACAATAATGTTTCAGTCCATGATGGACTGTATATATGATGGTGGTCTCATAAGATTATAATGGAGCTGAAAAGTTCCTATTGCCTAGTGACATCGTAGCCATGGTAATGTTGTACCCACCATGATATCACCATCATAGTGTCATAGTGCAATACATTACATGTTTGTGGTGATGCTGGTATAAACAAACTCACTATGCTGTCAATTGTATAAAAGTCTAGCACACACAATTATGTACAGTACATAACAATTAATAATAATAAGCAATGATGTCACTGGTTTTATATTTACTATATGTTACTTTTTATCGTTACTTTAGAGTGTGGTCTTTCTACTTATTAAAAAGAATGTTGGCCAGGCACGGTGGCTCACACTTATAATCCCAGTACTTTGGGAGGCCAAGATGGGCGGATCACCTGAGGTCAGGAGTTCGAGACCGGCCTGGTCAACATGGTGAAACCCTGTCTCTGCTAAAAATGCTAGCCAGGCATGGAGGTGGGCACCTGTAATCCCAGTTACTCAGGAGGCTGAGGCGGAGGTTGCAGTGAGCCGAGACCGTGCCACTGCACTCCAGCCTGGGCAATAAAGAGTGAAACTCCAACTCAAAAAAGAAAAAAAAAAAAAGTTAATTGTAAAACAAGTTCAGATGGGTCCTTCAGGAAGACATGAAGAAGGTGTTGTTATCATAGGAAATGACAGCTCCGTGCATGTTATTGCCCTTGAAGACCTTCCTGTGGGAGAAGATGTGGAGGTGGAAGATAGTGATTTTGACTATCCTGATCTCAGGTAGGCCTCAGCTAACATATGTATTTGTGTCTTCGTTTTTAACAAAGAAGCTTAAAAAGTACAAAAAGAAAAATAAAAAATAAAAAAATTAACATACTAAAAAAATCTATAGAATAAGGATATAAAGAAAATATTTTTATTCTGTTGTACAAAGTGTTTATGTTTTAAGCTAAATGTTATTACAAGAGTTACAAAGTTTAAAAAAGTTATAAGGTAAAAAATTTACAGCAAGCTAAAGTTAATTTATTATTGAAGAAAAAATAGTTATTATAAGTGTAGTGTAGCCTAAGTGTCCAGTGTTTATAAAATCTACAGTAGTGCATAGTCATGTCCTGGGCCTTCATATTCACTCATTACTCACTCACTACCTCACCCAGAGCAACTTCCAGTCCTGGAAGCTCCATTCATGGCATGTAGGTGTACCAGTTTTTATTTTTTATACTGCATTTTTACTGTATCTTTTCTATATTTAGATCTGCTTAGAGACACAAATACCATTGTGTTACAGTTCCCTAGTTTTCAGTACAGTAACACACTGTACAGGTTTGTAGTCTAGGAGCAATAGGTTATACCGTATAGCCTAGGTGTGTCGTAGGCTACACCATCTAGGTTCGTGTTTGTGTGCTCTATGAAGTTTGCACAATAACAGGTTGCCTAACAACATATTTCTCAAACCAGGTCCCTGTCTTTAAGCAATGCACGACTGTGTATTGCTAGGTGACTCCAGCCTGCTCCAGAGGAACTTGGGTATGTTTTTATTATTTGGTTAAAGCTAAGGAACAGTTTGGTTGAATAGGAGAGCCAAATAATATGCTTCGGCGAGGGAGATGGAGGTTATAATCACTATTATGTCATTTAAAAAATATACAGCTAAATACATGAAACAGTAATATTTTAATATTCAATGTTAGTTCTTTACACGGTGCCTTATATACAAACTCTGATGCCCCTGCACCACATGCATACATGCTTCCACCAGAACTTGGCATCTTATCTTCTTGTCATTTTTGATTTGAGCTCAGTTCCATGTGCTCTCGTTCTGGCACAGTGACTGCAGCCTTTAGTCTCTTTTTCAATGAGCTGCTCTGCACAAAATCAGGTCAGCATGTCTTGAGCACTTGGCCCTGGACCATCTCCAGACCAGAGCACAGCAGGTGAAATTCAGAGTGTCCTGTGCCTCCTGAGTCCTTCTTCCCCTGACACCTCCATGAGATGGGGCCAATCTGCCTACCTCTCTATATGCTTCTCCAAATGCACAAAAGGCACCAGAGTCAACTGCTACCAGAGATTTAAAATAATAATAATAATAATAATAATAACAACCCCAAAGGAAAGTCTGCAAAGAGCAGAAGCTGCTCATGACATGATATGTCTTCTAAGCAAATGTAGATGGAAAAAGAGGGGAAGAGAAAGAGATCAGAAACCAAGAATAACCTCAGCTTTGGTCCTGCCAGCACATTCCGTATCTTGAAAAACAGGAGGCTGTATTCAGGCTGGTTGGAGAAGAAAATGGATCTGTGTATTTGCTTGTAGGTGCAGTAGGAAGCTCATGTCTGCCGCGCAGCAGTAAGCCATGTGTTGATGTTGGATCAACTGGACTTAATGTGCAGCTGTGCTCTCCCTGAGTGGGGAGCTAATTACTGCGGAAAGACACTCATTGCAAATCAGGTGACTTCATGTGGAAACTATAACTTAGAGTGAATGAATAAGGGCTCTTGGAGATGAGGGCACGAGCTGCTAAAACAACAGAGGGCACGAGCTGCTAAAACAGCAAAGGAGAATCAAGGCCCCTTTCCGAAGATCCACAGGTTGAGTTTCTGTAGTGTGAAAGTGGCTCCAGAATTGCACACATAGCCAGGAAATGTTTAGATGGAAGGGAGAAAGAAAGGAAACGCCCACCTTAATGTGCACAGTTCAAAGATCCAACACATATAGTCTCATAAGAAGTGAGACTGCAGACTTTCCTGTCTAATATGCAATCATCTCATTCAAAGACTCAACATGCAAAACTTAGATTCAAATGGGATCCTTAAAATTATCCTTTGCCTCTAAACAAGAGTGAAATGACCCTCTCTTTTTCAAGTGATTATTTTCTTTATTTTATTTTATGTTATGTTATTTTTGAGACAGAGTTTCACTCTTTTTGTCCAGGCTGCAGTGCAATGGCAAGATCTTGGCTCACTGCAACCTCCACCTCCTGGTTTCCAGCGATTCTCCTGTCTCAGTCTCCCAAGTAGGTCAGATTACAAGCATGTGCAACCATGCCTGGCTAATTTTTGTATTTTTAGTGGACACAGGGTTTCACCATGTTGACCAGGCTGCTCTCGAACTCCAGATCTCAGGTGATCTACCCGCCTTGGCCTCCCAAAGTGCTGGGATTACAGGTGTGAGGAACCACTCCTGGCCTTAAGTGACTATTTTCAATACTCAAACCTACCAATAGGAAAGGTAGTTACTATAACTCTTATAATCCTCTGTGGAATTCCCTAATTCCCACAAGTTGGAGGTTCTTTCTGATATTTGATCTGTTCACTCAAATGATTGGGGGGCGGGGGGCGGGGGGGAACAAGGAGCGCACATTATCATATGACTACTTGTGATTAGGGAAATGTAGTCTAAGAATTATAATAGCTCACCACCAGGCCATGCTTTGCCACTACCATGCTGTGTGACTTCAAGTCAAGTCAGTTAACATCTCTGAAACTCACTTTTCCCATTTACAAGGATAGCAAGACTGGCTCCACTTACCATATATGGCTATTTTGAGAAACAAATATAAATAAAATAAAAGTGATTTAAAAAGTGTACAATGTGTTTGCAAGTGCAAGCTAGTGTTGTAAGGATGGCAAAAATTTGCTTATTGATTTAATCACTAAAATAAAAGAGACACTTTTTTTTTAGAAATTTAAAAATAGTAAAGGAATCTCTTGCATTTCTTTCTTTGACAAAAAAAAAAAAAAAGGAAAAAAAGAAAAAAAGAAGAAAAAAATGCTTCAAGGGCATTTCCTTACACTTACACTCCATTTTGCAGACTCTGGAAATTATGAAAAGAAGTTAAATTTCAGTTGTGGGCTAAACATTTTGATTCTATCTGGAAGGGTAAATGTCTGTTTCCATTAAGTGATCCCAATTTCAAGGGCTTCATCTGAGACATAAGCCACCATTCTCTACTTGGAAGCCAGAGGAATAAATTCTAACACAGGATGGAAACTCAAGAGGTTGGCAACTGACAAAGATTTTTTTTTATTTTCAAAAACTATGGCAAGAATGAGATTGGCAAACAACAGTTGTGTGTGTCTGTGTGTACTTGTGTGTTTTTCCATTTTAGGATAAAAGTAATTAATATTGATATGACACCAGTAAGTTTTAATTTCTCAACATAGTTTAACAAAAGCATGACTGACTCAGAGAAGGAGACAGCAAGAAAAATAGAAATTACATAAAAATATATATATATAGCTTGGGTTCAGTTACTGGCATTGGTGACTGTAGATTTTGTTGGTTGCCTTTTCAGCATTTCACCCCCTTGTTTCTTTCTAACAGAACCCGTGGTGGATTGGGAATTATACCCTTCTCCGTGAAACCATATGTTTCACATCACAAGCATGGTGATTCCTTTGCCTGGTCAGAGATTGGTTTTGAGTGGGGATGTGTCCCCACTTTTGGTTAGACACTAATAGGTGGAAGGAAGTCTTTTGGGAGGTTTGTGGAAAAGATCCCTCCATTTACTTCATGATGCAGCCTCTTGTTCTGCCAAAAGGTGCCGTGGCTGAAATGAGGCAGCCTTCTTGGGACCCCGAGAGGAGTTAGCTGGAGCATAGCAGGCCAGAAAATACAAAGATTCTTATGGTAGAAGTAAAGAGGTCTTTATGATATTATTTGGTGATTGAAGAGCCAACCCTAAAATTGGCCTCCTTCTGGATTTATTTTTGTATTGTCTATAAACATCCTTCAACTTAAGTCAATTTGAGTTGGGGGTTTCTATAGTTGACAGATGATGTTATCCTAACTGATTCATTATCCATCTATGCTTAAAGCTTGGTGCTGACATTGCCAATGGCATTGAAATGATGCTGAATGAATGTGAGACAAATGGCCGAGTTGGTGTCATGTAACGAAACATTAACAAATCACAGTTAAACAAATTGCCACATGGATTAAATGTGTTTTCCGTCTTAGGTGTCGTGCTAGGTGCTTGAGTTAAAGCCCAATTTAGAGAGCCCGAGATACAGTAGCCTCATAATTTCAGGCATATGACATTGCATTCTCACAGGCAATGAAGTACACACATATTGCTCTAAGTCATAATTTTTCCCAAAAAAGAACCTCTGCTTGTGCATCAAATTCCTTATTTGCAATGATGTACTTGCTTGCATATATATTTTTCTCAACCCATTTAAAGTAAACATGAATGCTTTAGAGTACTACATCTTGGCTCAATTAGGACTTGCTAAATGGATTATTGTTTTCCATAAAGCACCTGCTATGTACTAGGCATGATGCCAATGGCTTTAGGGGATATAAAACTGAAAAAGACAAGCCTTGTCTTCAAAAGGCCTACAATTGAAGAGAGAAGATATGTAAGTAGATAGTTCCCATATAAGTCAATTTTTACCATATCAACGGTGCAAATGAGAAACTCACATGGAGTAGAAGTAGGGACAAAGCGCTTCTCATTGGTGTTACCAGGCAAGGTTCTATGAAAGACATGGAATTTGAGCTGCACTTTGAAAATATACAGGCTTTCCATAAGCTGTGGGAGTTCAACACACGAGCCCTAGCATGGAGGGAACAGCATTGCCCCAGGATGTCAGAAGGAACCTGCAGGTCATGTTCAGTGATGGGGCTGGTCAGATGTTGAAATGACCCAGAACTGGGAGGGGATGGCTGAAATATTTGGATGACAGAAACCAGATTCCAAAATATCTTGACAGGCTAGAATGATAGACTGAATCTAACGTAATGAAAATGAACTCAGCTAAATATATCATTTTGCATTTGATTATTAAAGGGTAAAACATTCCCGATCACAGCTGCTTATGTGAAAAAGACTTCGTGTTTTTGTTGAATGTAAGCTCCGCATGAATCAACAATGTTGTTGCCAGCAAAGCTGAGGCACGCCTAGGTCAGATTCCTCTCCAAAATACAGGATGCCTTAATTATCTTCCTGCTCAAAAGAGATCACGGAGTATGGTGTTAGTTTTCTGTTACTGCCTTAACAAAGGACCACAAATTTAGTGGTTTAAAGCAACACAAAATTGTTAGTGTTTTTTACAGTTCTGAGGGTCAGAAGTCCAGTACAGGTTTCACTGAACTAAAATCCAGGTGTTGGCAGACTGCTTTATTTTCCGGAGGCTCTATAGGAGAATTCATTTCCTGCTAGTTCTGATTGTTGGTGGAACTCCATTCCTTGGGTTTAAAGCACCAAAGTCCCCATTTTCTTGCTGGCTGTATGATAAGAACCATTTCAGGCTTCTAAAGGAAGCCACATTCCTTGGCTCAAGGCCATCTTCTTCCATCTTCAAAGCCAGCAGTGGAAGGTGGAGTCTTTCTCACACCATGTCTCTCTGACCCTTCTTCCATCACCACCTCTCTCTTTTTGCCACTAGGAAAGATTTTCTGCTTTTAAGGACTCATGTGATTAGAATCTGTCTGCCTGGATTATCCAGGATAACCTGCCTCCTCTCGTAGTCTATAACCTTAATGGCATATGCAAAATTCTGTTGCTGTATAAGGCCAAATATTTATAAGTTTCAGAGATTAGGGCTTGGACATCTTGGGTAGGGGGCATTATTCTGTCTACTACATACTGTCCTTTCATCTTAAACAGTTCTGCTCAGTGCCCAGTGCCACTCTTTTATTTGGACATTGATACACTGGTGCAGACTCCATATGAGAATGACCATAGTGATTAGAAAATTTAAAACTGTGTCATGCAAGGTGTGTTTGATGAAACTGGGAACCTTTATCATAGGTATTTGGTGGTAAGGGAAGCATCAGAGCTATTTCAAATCATCTGAAAGCCTGTCACATAAAATGGATCTATTCCATGTTACACAGAATGTAGAGAGAATCAAGAGAAAAAAAAAAGACAAATTTTAGCTCAATATAGAGAATGTGATTTTTAGTTTCCAAAAATGGCCCCAATGAACCATGCCTTTTGGCATTCATGCTCTTATGTGTTCCACTTCCACATTGAACCTGGGCTGGCCTATGACTTGCTTTAGCCAGTGAAATACAGCAGAAGTGACAATGTAGGACTTCTGAATCTAGCCATTAAGAAGCCCTGTCAGCTTCTGTTCTCACACTTTTGCAAACTGTGAGCCATCATGTCAGAAGTCCAACTACCCTGCTGGGGAGGCCATGTGGAAAGACCATGTGGAGAGGCCAGATGGAGAGGAGAGGACTTAAGAATATATGGAAAGGAGAAAATTCTCAGTGTCCCAGTTGGGCCTCCATTTGACTGCAACATTGTGAGAGATCCCAAGCAAGACCAGCAGTACTATTCAACTAAGCCCAACACAACTTACCAATCCACAGAATAAAAAGCTAAATAATGGTTGTTGTTTTAAGCCACTAGGTTTTGGGGTGATTTGTTATGTACCAATAGCTAACTGATACACCCGATCAAGCTAATTGTATGTGTGTGTTTGTAATATGTCTAAACACATTTTGAGTTTCTAATTGTGCAAACTAGCATTTGTTTTTCATTACATTTGACTGAAAAACAAACAAAAACACCACTGGCTTTCATGAATCCTTTTAGCTTCCTGCCAGAATTGTACTTGATTTAATGTGTTGCTTATAGATGTATACATATGTATATATTTTTTCTTAGCCTAGCAATTTCCTTGATAACTCAAATGTGTGGAACACTCTTAGTTATGTTACTGTCATGATTATCTACCTTTAAAAACGAAAAAAATTTAAAGTAGATTTGAACTGGAATATAGATCAGTAATTAAAAACAGATGGCTTAAAGGATATGCTTGAAACAAGTGAAAATACACAAGACAGTGAAAGAGAAGCATGGGAACAAGAAACCCCTTGCCTTAGTCAGTTTTATGCTGCTATAACAGACTACCTGAGACTGGGTAATTTATAAAGAACAGAGATATATTTCTCACAGTTCTGAAGGCTGAGAAGTCCAAGATTGAGGACACCAGCATCTGGTAAGGGCCTTCTTGCTACATCATGCCATGGCCGAAGGTGGAAAGGAGAGAAAGAAGTAGAAATAGAGAAGGTTGGGGGGTGGCCCAAATGCACAGCCTTGGACCCTTTTAGAATCCATATTCATTTATTAATGAGGGCAGAACCCTCATGACCCAAACTACCTCCTATTAGGCCCCATCTCTCAACACTGTTTCATTGGGGATTGTCAACACATGCTTTTGGGAGGACACATTCAAACCATAGCACCCCCACAAGGTTTTGATAGACACAGTATTGTTGCAGAGAACATAATGTTGAACCTGAAAGCAAAGTTGATAGCCCTTCTCCTATAAGAACAGTAAACTGGGAATAACCATTGATCATCAGTCTAAGCAAACACAGACATAATTGAATTTTGGGTTTAATTATTGTGACAGTTCAAATAAGCTTAAACCTGGCACTTCTTTCTCAAAAATAACAAAAGGCATAGCTGATTTTATGGTGCTTTGCTTTATAGCACTTGACAGATCTTGAATATTTTACAAATTGAATGTTTGTGGCAATCCCGCAACCAGCAAATCTATACACTCTGTTTTTTCTAGGACTATGAACTTGCTTTCATATCTTTGTGTCACATTTTGGTAATTCTCACAATATCTGAAACTTTTTCATTATTACTATATCTATTATGGGTGATCTATGGTCAGTAATCTTTGGTACTACCACTGGAATTGTTTTGGGGTACCATGAACCATACCCATATAGGACAGTGAACTTAATAAATATTGTGTGTGTTCCAACTGCTTCACCTAAATGCCATTCCCTCATCTCTCTCCCTCTCCTTGGACTTCCTATTCCCTGAGACCCAGCAATATTGAAATTAGGCCAACTAATAACCCTACAATGACCTCTAAGGTTTCCAGTTAAAGGAAGAGTTGCACATCTCTCAGTTCAAATCAAAAGTTAGAAATGATTAAGCTTAACGAGAAGGCATGGCAAAAGCTGACATAAGGTGAAAATTAGGCCCCTTATACCAAACAATTAGCCAAGTAGTGAATGCAAAGACAAAATTCTTGAAGAAAATGGAAAGTGCTACTCCAGTGAACATAAAATCATAACAGTGAAACACCCTTATTGCTGATATGGAGAAAGTTTCAGTGGTCTGAGTAGAAGATCAAACCAGCCACAACATCCACTTAAGCCACAGCCTAATCCAGAGCAAGGCTTAACTCTTCAATCTATGAAGGCTGAGAGAGTTGAGGAAGCTGTAGATGGAAATTGGAAGTAATCAGAGGTTGGTTCATAAGCTTTATGAGGAAAGAAGCCACCTCCATTATATAAAAGAGCAAGGTGAAGCTACAGCAAGTTATCCAGAAGATCTAGCTAAGATAATTGAAGGTAGCGAAACTAAACAAGACATTTTCAATACAGACAAAACAGCCTTATATAGGCAGAAGATCCCATCTAAGACTTCCTTAACTAGAGAAGAGTAATCAATTCCTGGCTTCAAAACTTCAAAGGACTCTAGCTTATTAGGGACTAATGCAGCTGGTGACTTAAAGTTGAAGCCAGTGCTCACTGACCTTTCTGAAAAGCCTAGGGTCCTTAAAATCTACTGTGTCTATGCTCTACAAATGAAACAACAAAGCCTGGATGACAGCATGGTTTACAGCATGGTTTACTGTATATTTTAAGCCCACTGTTGAGACCTACTGCTCAGAAAAAAACAATCAACCTTTCAAATTATTCGTGCTCATTGCCAATGCACCTGGTCATTCAAGAGCTCTGATGGAGACTGCTAACACAACATGCATTCTGCAGCCATGGACTAAGGAGTCATTTTGATTTTCAAGTCTTATTATTTAAGAAATATATTTCATAAGGCTATAACTGCCAAGATAGTGATTCCTGTGATGAATCTGGGAAAAGGAAATTGAAAACTCCCTGGCAAAAATGCACCATTCCAGACAGTGAATTGTTAATAAATGTGACCTTAATAAATTCATGATTCATGGGAAAATGTCAAAATAGCAACCTTAACAGGAGTTCAAAAGAAGCTGATTCCAAACTTCATAGACAACCTTGAGTGGTTCAAGACTTCAGTACAGGAAGTAACTGAAGGTGTGGTGGAAATAGCAAGAGAATCAGAATTAGAGGTAGAACCTTAAGATGTGACAGAATTGTTGTCATCTCATGATCAAACTTGAATGAATGAGGAGTTGCTTCTTATGGATGACCAAAGAAAGTTGTTTCTTGAGATGGAATCTACTCCTGGTGAAGACACTGTGAATTTTGTTGAAATGACCTCAAAGGATTTAGAATGTTACATAACATTAGTTGATAAAGCAGTAGCATGGTTTAAGAGAATTGATTCTTTGAAACTTTATTATTTTTTTTCCAACACTCAAGCAGTGGATTTGAAACTTTGAAAGAAGTTCTACAGAGGAGAAAATGCTATCAAACAGCATTACATACCACAGAGAAGTCTTTCATAAAAGCTTGAGTCAATTAATGCGGTATACATCATTGTTGCCTCTTTTTGGGAAATTACCATAGCCACCTCAACCTTTAGCAACCACCACCCTTAGCAGCCAGCAGCCTCAACATTGAAGCAAGACCCTTCACCAGCAAGAAGTTTAAGATTATCACTCACTGAAGGTCATAATAGATGATCTGATGATCATAAGCATTTTTAGACATAAAATATGTTTTAATAAAATTATGCAGCATATAATAGCTATAAAGTATGTTTAATGAAGTTATGTACATTGTCTTTTAGACATAATGCTATTCCACACCTAATTGACTATAGTAGTGTCAGCATAACTTTTATATGCAATAGGAAACCAAAAGAATTACGTGACTCACTTTATGTTATATTCACTTTATTGTGGTGGACTGGAACTGAGCCCACAATATCTCTGAGGTATGCCTGCCAGTACATGAACCTATAAGCTTTGCAGTGATGCTTTTTAAAAAAGCACACAATAGTGAATTAAAATCTCTAAAGTTTTTGATATCTGAAAAAAGAGAAGACACAGAGACAAAACAGAATTAATAATGAGTATTTTTGACAGTACTTTTTGTGCATTAAGCCCTGTATGGAGTACTTTACACATATTGCATCTTTTAAAGCTAAAAACAATCTTATAAGTTACACACTATTATTTTCTTCATTTTACAGAAAAGGAAATCACCTTGATATTTTATCCAGGGGCTGCAAAAAAAAAAAGAAAGAAAGAAAGAAAGAAAAGAAAATCACCTTGAAGTGATCATTATTACTTTTATTGTTTTTCATTCACAAAGTTTTGGGGTTGTTTAATTGACAAATAAAAGCTGTATATATTTACGGTGTACAACATGATGTTTTAAAATATGCATATGTTGTGGGAAGGTAAGCCAAGCAAATTAACCTGTCCATTATCTTACACATTTACCATATTTTTTTGTTGAGATTGTTTCATTGCACTGTTGGAAAGCTGTTTAAAGATCTGTTGCAGAATCACCTTGCTTAGAAAAGCTCAAATAATAAGAAAAATGTAGTGACATTCTACACTGTGGTAGGTCAGAATCTATTTGGAATAGAGAAAGAAGTATCTAAGTTTAAAAAAACTGTTGTTATGAAATAACAGTATTAAATATTGTAAAGAGACAGGTTGAATAACCTCTTGAGAGAACAAGTCTGTGTCCTACAGTGTTCAATGAAACATGGATTTAGTGATTTTGCTGTTTCATTCAGCTATTTTGTGTTGGTTTGTTTATAATGAAGATGTGTGTGAACAAATAAGAAGAAATCTGTAGTGTAAGAAAGTGGAGGAAAGGGATAAGGGTCAGCTCTTTAGGTGCACTGTCCTTTAATCTTCAAGAACATCCTCTAAGATCTAAGATAGATGCTGTGTCAGGTGCACTTTATGCAGTTGGGAACCATCCCAGATGCAGCCAAATTCTCTTTCATTTCTTCTTCACAAGTATCCTGCAAGATGACTAAGATAATTTTTTAATTAACAAATAAAATGAGCTCTGAGAGGTTATGTTTCATGTTCAAGTTCTTTCAGGTAGAATGAGGTGGAGTTGGCATGATAGTTAACGTGTTCCTGAATTTGTACATTTTGCCACATCCTTTCACCTGGATGCTAGCTAATAGGAGGCACTATAGGTGATGAAAAGGAAAGAAAGGTGAGCATCGTATTACTCTTAGGATTCCAGAACCTGAAGGACCTTCAACCAAGGACAGCTGATGATCTGTATCTTCCAAGAACAGGGGCATAGGCTCATGCAGGCTCAAATTGCAGCTCTGCCACCATTTTCATGAGGAGTACAGCAAGGCATTGAACAAGACAACCTCTTAGAACTTTAGTAAACACGAGGCTCATTTTCTTAAATGCCATCAGTTCCCCCTATGGAACTTCTGAAGCGTCTTACACAAAGATGTTAATTAGAATGTCAATTTAAAGAGCAACAAATTGGAGACAAATACTCTTTGAATACATTTCCCTTTGCCAGACATCTTGGTTATATTCATTCAATAAAATAGTATGCACCATTTAGAACTATGCTTACAGGAATTCCCAAGTTACATTTCTAAGTGGGAAAAAAGTATAATCATTATATATGAGGAATGATGACAACTAAATAAAAGCTCATGTCAAAAAATAAAGACATACAAAGTGCATCCACTCAAAGACAATCATAATTATCCTTTTGATGTGTTTCACCAATCTTTTTTCTTTCTACTTTTCAATATATCATCTGAAATGCATTGGATTCTATCAGCCCATGAGCTACAGCTCCCACTTCTTGACTCAAGTCTTAAGAGCGTTGCAAAATCTCAGGTGTGCTCACAGTCCTGTCTTTTCAGTACTGTGAACAAAGCTCTTTGTTGATGTCTGATATTCATGAAACCAGTGAGCCATGTCTAATCACTGTTGCTGCTGTTTCTCACCATTGGAAAACAGATGCTCAAGCCAAGTGTATTTTCACTTACTTTTCCCAAATTCTTTTTTCCCATCACCTTTAGAAATGCCTGATCAAAGCTGAGTTTCCTGAAGTAGAAATATGCCCCTTTTTCAGTTTTGATTGACTGATCCTTTCTATATACCAGGCACAGGGCCTTGGAGCTTAGGCAAAGAAAGCAGTAGCTGAGAGAGACAATATGGCACCCTCTCCATGGGCCTATGTAGTCACACAACCAGCTGAATGTTTTGAGGTTGTTGCCACCAGTCTGGGAATGGTTTGCTCTCCAGTGACTACAGGCTGTCTCTTTTATACTCTCTTAGCTGTATCTTAGGACTTTGCTACCCAAAGTGTACAGTGTAGACTAGTAGCTTCATCATAACTTGGAAGCTTGCTGGAAAGGCAAAAGTTTAGGCCTCACCTTAGACCTACTAAATCAGAATCTACAGGTGATTCCTATGCACCTTAATATTTGAGAAATACAATCTTAGACCATGTTTCTTCAAATCCATGAATTTTTGCAGGGAGTAAAGCGTGTTTCAAAATTAAATTTTAGACCATTAAATCTTTCCATTCTACTTCACCTTTAAATGACATATCATCTTGATTCAGTTAGTGTCTCTATTTTCACATTGATTGCCAACTCATCTTCTTTGTAGGCAGCAGGGACAGAGAGCCCTGGATGCACATTGCAGCTCTGAACTAGGTGTGTGGCCTTGGTACAAGTTACGTACTTAACCTCCTCAAACTACATTTTTAGAAGTGAGAGAAGCAGAGGGAACTTGAAAAAATGAGGCACTGTAATTTTATCATTCTTTTGCTCCCAAGACAAAACTACAATAAGAAGTTGTCATTATTTCACATATTAAAGCATCACTTGAGTGAGGGCTCAATTATCAGCATAGCTACATCCTTCTAATAGGGCTACCATAGATGGACACCATTTCCTTGGTATACTAGCTATTTACCTTCATCTTCCAATTGTGAATGAGTTCATACAACATCAACTACACCTCAGCAATTAATGAGCTCCCGAGGAAGACACCAAATAAAGGCAAAAAAAAAAAAAAAAAAAGAGAAAAGAAAAAAACTAGAAGTGCCATCTCAGAGGATGGACTTAATTCCTCTCTTACCTACTCTCTACTTTGACTCTTTCTTCCCTATCATGGGGACAGGTAGCAGAAAGTGCTGTCACCTTCAGGATAGATTGATTTTAAGTAACTAGAGATTCTATACCCTCAAAGCTTGATCCAGGAACCCATTTTTCTCTCCCAGTGACCACACACATCTGGTGGAAGGAGGAATGGGGAGGAGCCCAGGTGGTGGGGTTCTATGAGATCACAAGTCTAAGCAATTTTGAACAAGGTACAGAGATAATGACATCCACTCCTGCATCTCAAGGGTTTGACTTTGGTTTTGTGTTCTGTTCTGTATCCTTTGACTTTATAGGTTTTTAATTGGCTGAGTATCTAAGACTTCACATTTATATTTAATCATCTAACCCAACCTACTCTCTCGAGAAGCTGAATATGGCCACTAACCCTGATTTAGTGAAAACCAGACTAATACAGAAGAAAAGAGAGAAGAATCAAATAGATGCAATAAAAAATGATAAAGTGGATATTACCACCGATCCCACAGAAAAGAGGAAGTCAAATTATATCTGTTTGCAGATGACATGATTGTATATTTAGAAAACCCCATCATCTCAGCCCAAAATCTCCTTAAGCTGATAAGCAGCTTCAGCAAAGTCTCAGGATACAAAATCAATGTGCAGAAATCACAAGCATTCCTATACACCAGTAACAGACAAACAGAGCCAAATCATGAGTGAATTCCCATTCACAGTTGCTACAAAGAGAATAAAATACCTAGTAATACAACTTACAAGGGATGTGAAGGACCTCTTCAAGGAGAACTATAAACCACTGCTCAAGGAAAAGGAGAGGACACAAACAAATGGAAACCATTCCATGCTTATGGATAGGAAGAATCAATATTGTGAAAATGACCATACTGTCCAAGGTAATTTATAGATTCAATGCTGTTCCCACCAAGCTACCATTGACTTTCTTATAGAATTGGAAAAAACTACTTTAAATTTCATATGGAACCGCATAGCCAAGACAATTTTAAGCAAAAAGAACAAAGCTGGAGGCATCACACTACCTGACTTCAAACTATACTACAAGGCTATAGTAACCAAAACAGCATGGTACTGGTACCAAAACAGATATATAGACCAATGGAACAGAACAGAGGCCTCAGAAATAACACCACACATCTACAACCATCTGATCTTTAACAAACCTGAGAAAAACAAGAAATGGGGAAAGGAGTCCCTATTTAATAAATGGTGCTGGAAAAACTGGCTAGCCACATGCAGAAGGTTGAAACTGGATCCCTTCCTTACACCTTATACAGAAATTAACTCAAGATGGATTAAAGACTTAAACATAAGACCTAAAGCCATAAAAACCCTAGAAGAAAATCTAGGCAATACCATTGAGGATACAGGCATGGGCAAAGACTTCATGACTAAAACACCAAAAGCAAGAGCAACAAAAGCCAAAATAGACAAATGGGATCTAATTAAACTAAAGAGCTTCTGCACAGCAAAAGAAACTATCATCAGAGTGAACAGGTTAGCTATAGAATGGGAGCAAATTTTTGCAATTTATCCATCTGACAAAGGACTAATATCCAGAATCTACAAAGAACTTAAACAAGTTTACAAGAAAAAAGCAACCCCATCAAAAAGTGGGCAAAGGATATGAAAAGACACATCTCAGAAGAAGACATTTATGCAGCCAACAAATATATGAAAAAATGCTCATAATCACTGGTCATTAGAGAAATGCAAATCAAAACCACAACGAGGTACCATCTCACGCCAGTTAGAGTGGCAATCATTAAAATGTCAGGAAACAACAAATGCTGGAGAAGATTTGGAGAAATAGGAACGCTTTTACAGTGCTGGTGGGAATGTAAACTAGTTCAACCATTATGGAAGACAGTGTGACGATTTCTCAAGGATATAGAACTAGAAATACCATTTGACCCCACAATCCTTTTACTGGGTATATGCCCAAAGGATTACAAATCATTCTACTATAAAGACATATGCGCACGTATGTTTATTGCAGCACTATTCACAATAGCAAAGACTTGGAACCAACCCAAATGCCCATCAATGATAGACTGGATAAAGAAAATGTGGTACATATACACCATGGGATATTATGCAGCCATAAAAAATAAATGAGTTCATGTCTTTTGCAGGGACGTGGATGAAGCTGGAAACCATCATTCTTAGCAAACTAACACAAGAAGAGAAAGCCAAACACTGCATGCTCTCACTCATAAGTGGGAGTTGAACAATGAGAACACATGGACACAGGGAGGGGAATATCACACACCAGGGCTGGGGGGCTGGGGGAGGGATAGCATTAGGAGAAATACCTCATATAGATGATGGGTTGATGGGTGCAGCAAACCACCATGGCACATGTATACCTATGTAACAAACCTGCACATTCTGCACATGCACTTCAGAAGTTAAAGTGTGTATATATATATATATACACATAAAGAAAACCCTTATAAAAAAGAAAGAAAAGAAAAGAGGGTTAAGAGTGAAAAGATCGGGGTAAGAGTCATAGGCCACAACACAGACCGATGCTCTTGAACAAGTCACTTTCCTCTTGAGGCCTCAGTTTTTACATGGTAAATGAGGTGGAAAGGGAGAGGGGGCAATTCATGATTTCCAAGGTCCTTTTCTGCTCTAAAATTTTGTGTTGCAGAGCTGTGCAGCAAGAAGCAGTTAAACGCTGGACTCTTTCCCCAGAAGAGCCTTCGGGTATTTTGCTCATTAAAGAGATTAGCTGTCCATTTGCAGGGATGTCTCTCCAATGAGGTAGGGACATAATAGCCCAACACAGTTTTAGTTTAGATTCACTTTATGAAGTACATATCTAATTCCCTGGCAAGCTAAGTCAAGCACGTCTTCTCATGTGTTTTAAGAACCAAGGCATTTGGCTGAGACTGAGAGCAAATGCCTCTTATTAATGTGTGACAAATCCATATGGGGAAAAACACTGTTTCTTCTTTCCCATATGGCACAGCTGAGTAAGGCTGGCTTTTCTGGCCTTGAAATGGTTCCATAGACCAGGTGGGTGGTTTATTTCACAGGCTGGTGACAATCCAGTGTGTCTCTCCCACAGTGATGGGAAGGGGCAAAAATTCTTCTGTTGTAGCCCAGGGCTGGCAGCAAGGCTGTGACATAGGCCATTGGCCCTTCTGCCAAGATGAGGGGTAGCGGAACTACTGTGAGGAAGAACAGCAGGAAATCTCAAACCACTTTGGGTCCTGAACCTGAACTTTTCTTGAACCCCAAGACCTTTAAAGTTTTAGGCTCATAAGGACAAATCAGCTTTCTCTCTGGAAAACTTTCAAACCACTCCCCACCCCAGTCTCAATGTAATATGAGTGATGAAGCCACTGGACGAAAGGGAGAACATGGGGGAGGCAGTTCTCTAACCCACCTTCCACCTTCAGGTCCAAAGGCTGAAGACCCAATGGCTTCTGGTTTTAACTTGGTTTTGGACCTCTGTAAGACATGGTGGATTTGCTGTTTCCCCTCTAAGGTTTATGGTACAGATTTTTTTTAAAAGCACGGAGAAGATTGTATTGACTAAATATGAAAAATAACTAAAACAATAGCAGCAATTGAAATCCAATCGATCCATACCTGTAACATCATTCTACCTCTTTAAAAGAGCAAGAAATTATCCTGTTAAGAAGCATAAGTCATCTCCTCTGTCCTGCAGCTTAGGCTGATGTGAACTAAGAGACAGTGGCTTTCATTGTCCCTGCAACTTGGAGTGACAAAACTAAGTTCTTATGTTTCATTAATAACCTCCTGAAATTAAGTCTTTGACTCTTTTTTTCTTTTTGCTGTGCTATGAATGAATAACTGCTTTAATAAATATGTATGAACATACTCATCCTATGTCATATAACCACAATTAAGCAAATATGCATATTTTTCCAATGTGTAATTGGCCATTATACAGAATTAGACATCAATGTAAAAGGCTTGCTGAAAACGAAAAGCAGTTAAGTGACAAAATGTCAGGTTTTGAAGAAAATGTCAAAAGTCCTATTACAATCTAGAAAATCAAAACCAGATAGGTTATAAAAATGGGTTTGGATAAACATACACCTGTACACACACACACACACACACACACACAAATTTTGATTTCCTAGAAATGGAGATGATAGTTATGAACTTGCAATGTATTGGAAGGTTTCATATAAAACATTAGAGAAGACTTTTTTAAACTTTTATTTTAGGTTTGGGGGTACATGTGCAGGTTTGTTATACAGGTAAACTCATGTCATGGGGATTTGTTGTACAGATTATTTTGTCACCCAGGTACTATGCCTAGTATCCAACAGTTATTTTTTTCTGCTCCTTAGGACTGCTTAGCTGTGGGACTTAATTGACTAGTCAAAAGAAGCTGTGTTTTTTCTTGAATGCATTTGTAGACTAAAAATCTAAAACATCTTTATTAAAATGTCAGATTTTAAATAAAAACCAAAATCTTAGATTCTAAAATTCTAAGATTTTTATCAAAGATCAATTAGTCCCTGGGGGGAACTTCTCTTTAAAATGTCTATTTCAAAAATTAATCCATCCCTGCTAAACTGTTTCAGTGCAATGAGAAGCTTATTCCCAGACATGTTTCAGGGTTCTACAATTGCAGTCATTAAAAAGTTCTTCCGGCTGGGCGCAGTGGCTCAAGCCTGTAATCCCAGCACTTTGGGAGGCCGAGACGGGCGGATCACGAGGTCAGGAGATTGAGACCATCCTGGCTAACACGGTGAAACCCGGTCTCTACTAAAAATACAAAAAACTAGCCGGGCAAGGTGGCGGGCGCCTGTAGTCCCAGCTACTTGGGAGGCTGAGGCAGGAGAATGGCCTAAACCCGGGTGGCGGAACTTGCAGTGAGCTGAGATTCAGTCACTGCACTCCAGCCTGGGCGACAGAGCGAGACTCCGTCTCAAAAAAAAAAAAAAAGTTCTTCCTTATATCTAACCAACATCTACAACCTTAATTTGTGTCTCTTTGGAGCCATGTAGGATACTTGATTTGGTCACATTAAAGATCTTCAAACTTTTGAGATCACTTGTTATAGTCCTCATAATTCTCTTGCCTTCAGATTAAACTTATCAAATTATTTCAAATCATGCCATTGGAGAAATGGTGGAATACATAAGTGTAAGAGTGAATGGAAAAACTGGGAGGCATTGCCAAGTTGGCAAAGGAATTTCAATCAACATTTATTTGTCACATGCTATGTATCCACAGCATAATAAGTTCTAAAGGTCTCTATTAAACTTCAGTACCCTGATCTCCACATTCCAAAGTGTTTTTCTTAGCTCAGAGTAGAACATGTCTCCCATCACTTACTACGCTTTGCAGGAGGTGGGTAGTGTTACTGAAGGAAAGAAGGCAGGACATGGGTTAACTTCACTGTGGTCTTCTCAAACTTGTAATTCTACAAATAGCTCTAATTCTACAAAGTAGCTTGAGACTCTTAGTTGGAAAGCCACAAGAGGGCACTAGACTACTACATGGACCTAGCTCTACTTAGGGCCCAAAGCACAGAGCAAGGGTCAGTATTGGCGTTGGTGATGGCCACATCAGTTGTATGTCCTACATCTGTGTCTGAAACACAGTATGCAGTCACGGAGGATGTGCAAAGCTATTGACTATGAAACACACGTTCAAATGCTAAGCTTGAGTTATGCTAATTCCACAGAGTTAATTGCATATAGAATCCGCGTGCAATTTGAAAAAAAAAAAAAGGAAAAAGGAGTAAGGTCACCCCCAAACTTCTAAGAAAAGCAAGGTGGTTCTTTAAGCTGTGAGTTCTGAAAACAATATGAACAACATAGTCATAGTCAGGGGAACAGCAGGAGTTAGACAAACAGGAGCCTTCCACATCTACTTTTGAAAAGCCTAACATCTGACGAGGCTCATCTTGGCCACAAGATTCCCTCCAGACTGTGAGATTTACACTGGGCATCACCCAAGGTATTTATTCTCTCTGCTCCTGAAGTGCTCCATACTTTACAAGGTTTCAGGAAAACTAGTCTCAGGCTAATGAAAACTAGTCTCAGGCTAATGAAAGCATACTTAAAAACTTCTCACGAATACAGATTGAGTCTATGTAATCACCACACCATTTGAGAAAGGCAAAAATGTAGTCAATTAAGTTATATGTTAGTCTCTATAAAATCAACAAACAGATTATTTGGGTTAATGAAGAAGTGTCTTATGCAATTCCAAAACAGCCAATTGAATTAATTCAGACAAATACGAATCAACACAAGGAAAAACAATCAGTCAAGAATGCTGCTTTGGATTATGAAAATCAAACCCTAGACTGAAGGCTTGAGTTTTTAAGTTTTCAATAGTTATGTTTAATATTGTATAGAAGATGACTCCTTTGTTATCATAACTATGCATGGGATATACTTTTTCTCTAAAGATGATAGATAGATAGATAGATAGATAGATAGATAGATAGATAGATAGATAGATAAAGTTGATAGATAGATGGAATAATTCAGATTGAGTGTCATTGACTTACCTAACTGGTTAAACCAGAGGTTCTTGCTGCAGCAGGAAAGACAGGATAGGGTCATTTTTCTGAGGCAAGGTTTAGCCCTTTGGAGACAATGAACACCTGGGTGGTTTCCTACAGAGCCAGTTGAAATCATTAAGAAAGATGCTCTTTTCTTTCTAGTTTCTTATTAATTTACCTACATTCTGAGTTCTGAATCCATGACCTGCATTTTTTTAAATTTTATTTTTAAAAATAAAATATGTATTATATATTCATGGGGTATAAAGTGATTCTCTCTCTCTTTCTCGATGGGGTCTCACTATGTTGCCCAGGCTGAACTTTCATTTCTGGCCTCAAGCAATCCTCCTGCTTCAGCCTCCTGAGTAACTGGGAATACAAGAGTGCACCACTGTACCCAGCTTGAAATGCGATGTTTTGATATATGTTTACATTGCATGGCCTCTGTTACTGTACCGTGTCAGAACCTTTCTACCTTTGATCATTTTACTTCCATTATCCTTGTCACATTTGACCCAGCCATTGCTCTGAGACTCTGTCCCTCCCTCGTGGAACAATGAGAGCTCTCATCTTTTGGTTCTGGTTCCATCCCAACCCTTCTCCCTAGGAGTCTTGCTTTTTCTGGAATTGATCTATTTATAACATTGCCTCAGTTTTTGGGTTCTTCTCAGTGTCAGCTATATTGAGTCTGTTAAAGATATCTTGGCTATTTGACTTGGCTTTCATCAAGTTGCTTGGCTTCTACCTTTTAAATGACATTTTTTTTTTCTCATAATTGCTATTTTTCTGGGCTCTGGCCACCAGTTTCTCCATATTCTCTATTTCTCGACTCTTTCATTAGCTTAACAGCATACTTTAACTTCCATCTTGACTTCCCCAGTTCTGTTTCCAGAGCTCTACTTTTAATGGCTAACCCCAGCCCAAATTGACAGTGTTCATCCTCTTTGCAAGCCTTGGGCCCTCCCTCACTACCCCCAGCACAGACTTCATCTTCTAGGACAGTCGTCAGTGCTACATGGGAGGTGAGTTCAAGAGAAAGTGCCCCAGGATCTTCTTAGCATTTTTTTTCCCCACAGCGGGACTTTGAAGCTGCCTTTCTAGCCTGCCTTCCAGCTGTTACCAAACGCACACTTTTTAAAATTAGGAAATGAACATGATAGTTCTACTCCCAGCCAGGAGCTCGTCTAGTATGCTCCAGGAAAAGGATGATTAATGGAGCTAAGGCTTTATGTCTAAGCCAGGGGATGGCAGCTCGTGGAGAATAACTGAGCCACACCAGCCCGCCATAGCCTCAGATCAGGTGAACTGAACATGGCATTAGGCCCACTGGAGGCCCTTAAAGTTAGCCAGTGGCCTGGCAGAAAGTGCGCACCCAATAAGTGCCTGGTGGACACACATAGGCCAAAGGAACAGGGTAGTTTTTCAATTCTTTGGTTTATATAGAGAAACAACCTACACAACCTTGGCCTTCGGAACCTTGCCAGCAGTTAAGAGTATCCAGACTGGCTGTCCAGACCACCTCAATTACATGGATAAAAGCAAAAGTTTTCCTTCACTGAATACCACGTGGACTTGTTCCCAAGTCCTTTTTGGGCTTGAGGCCTTACTTGTAATCGTCCCTCACAAGAGCGGGGAGAAAATAAAAGAAAGAAATATGTAGGGAATTTAAGTTCTACTTCGCCAAGGGCTCAGGATGGAGAATAGGAAAGTTCTGCAGGATCTTGGCTGAGCAGTGGTTTTCTGCTTCTTTCAATGTCAAAATTAACCTGATTGAGTGAACTGTTCAAAAAACACATCCATCAATTTTTGTTTCATCTGAGGTTTGGAGTGCCAAGGACTTACAGCATAAGGCCTCAGACCACTCTGGTTTAATGCCAGGGGATACTTAGGGGTTCCTGGGGATGGTCATTATGATCATAATCCTCTGCCTGCCAAATGCCTAGGCACTACACCCAACCCAGATGCCACTCTTCCTGTGAGATCTCTCCCGAATCCTCTCTGGTTCCTCCGTGGTCCTCTAACACTTGGTGTGGCTTCTTTGGCTCAACTGGATAAGTCACCACTTTAATTCATTTATTTTCCTTCATTTAAAAAATTGTTCACCCATGACCTCTGCAAAAATAAATAAATAACATAGAAAGAAATGCACAAAATCAAAACCTACCCTTTAATCTCTCCTCTCAGAAGAGAGAACCACTGTTTCTAATCAGCACAAGGAAAGTGGGAACACTAAAGAAATCACCATAAGATAGCAGCTGCCCTCAAAACTAAAACCAGTCACTTTAAAATACAAGCTCTCATGTGATCCCTGGATGAGGTTCTTTTCTCTCTAGTAAAATGGAGATTTTCAGGATTCAACCAGGAGAGGTAAAATCACTGAGCTTATAAATGGGGAGACTGGAATCAAAGACCTGAATTTTAGTCTTTTCCTTTTTCCCCATCATGTTGCGTCCCAGTGTGCCCCAGCATCCTTAGAGACAAAGGCCTGGAGGAAGCACAAAGAGACTTCTATTTTCATCTTTTGGTTCTAGCAAGATGAGGATCAGCAGGCAGGCAGACACACTTGGGAATAATGGCTCTGCTCTCTCAACCGAGCCCCCGCCCAGTGCCTTCATCCCCACTTGGGGTGACCTCGGCAGAACAAGCTCTCTCTGTAATGACCACTTCGTCAGCAGGGGCTGTGTATTTAGTAGCAGGAAATATAAGCTTTTGTGGTCAGTGTGACGTCACCCCACCCACTAAACAGGCCTTTATAATCTGACCACAAAAAGGCTTGAAAGGGATAGACACATACACGCAGGGAAAGAGGCGATAGGATTGTCAACAGTTGTCTGTGTAGTGAAAGGAGCATTGTGTCTTCCAAATGTTTCCTGAAAGCCTGATGTTTGGTCTACTGTAGACAAAACATCTGGATGATATATGGCGATTTCTCTTTGTACTTGAGTGCCCCAACTCATCTTCTTCCTTTCTCCTCTCTCTTCTCTACCTCTCGTTTTCTCTTTTCCTCATTCCCTTCATCCTCCTGCTTTCCCTTTTTCTTCTTCTCTTTTGACTCTGCCTTAATCTAAAATAGACAAGTATATATTTTTAAATCATTGAGTTGTTTTCAAATATTTTCACTTGACGTGCATATGAGCACACACATAAAAACACACGCATACACACAACAATTTTACTATTCTTTTCCTGGATACTTTACTGTTAGAGGGAGAGAAAAAGGAGAAGGGGTGACAGAGAGAGTAATTTTAAAAGACATAGCTAACATATCAATGTATCATGAAAAATTGCTTTCCATAAATGTCTTGGTTTTATAGCTAATTCTGTAGAGGAGCAGAGCTAAATGACCCAGTACCTTTTAGTGTCACATTGTGCAAGTTCAAGATAATATACTGCTTGTATATTTCACTTTATCTTTTGTTTTCATTTTTATTTTAAATGAAGAAAGGCACATGCAAGGCATTAATACCAATACTCCCATTAAGTACAAAGAGAAAAATAAAATAAAGATTGATTGACATGGACAAGTAAACAAAAAAAGCAGATAACCTGAAAAAGGAGGGTATAGAGAAACTGAAAGAAACTGTCTATATGCTACCTCTGTATAAACTTTTTACTGGTTTTTCAGATCTTTAAGCCCAGGAGGAGAGAGAGAGACAGAGAGAGAGACAGAGAGAGAGAAAGAGAGAGAAAAGACAGAGAGAGAGAAAGAGAGATGAACATGAGAGGTGATGGCTGACGTGTCTGACCTCTGAATTAAGCTGCTGGAAAAATATGGCTTCCCCTAATTTGTGCCGCTGTGGAAAACCCCCTCCCAGGGCTTCAAGCTTTCCTCTGAGGCACAGGCAGCAGGAAACACCTGCTTCGCTTCTCCCCTGATGTTTTTTCCCCTTTTAGGGAGTCTGGGTCTCCTCCCCCTCCCTTTCTGTAGTGCACAAATGGACAAGCAGTTTTCCACATGCCCTAATCTTTCCTAAGAAAGGAAGTACAGAATCATCTATTAGTGACTGATGCACTTTGATGGCTTCCTTACCCCCATTTCCTTATTTTCCCTTCCAATTGACCTTTATTATAGCTTCCTCAACCCAGTTCCCCTTCCCAGCTCTTGTACTAATAATATTTTTCTCCCAGAATAAATGAAGCATAAGAAGTCTATCCAAAAAACTGAGAGGCAAGTGTACATACTGTTTGTCATGATTCCTCATTTTGGGTTTTGCCATTTGCCTCCCTGCAACAAAGGGGGAAGCAAATGCAATTCCAGTTTGGAAAGGCATGACAGACAGTTGTGGTATGCATCAGATCAAGATAGCAGCCTTCAAATATCCTCCCATTGGAGAAGCACTGAGCTATTAGCAACTTTGTTTTTTTGTTTGTTTTCTTTTCTTTGTTTTTTTTTTTTTTTTTTTTTTTGAGACAAAGACTCTCTCTGTTGCCCAGGCTGGAGTGCAGTGGCATGATCTTGGCTCACTGCAACCTCTTCTTCCCGGGTTCAAGAGATTCTCCTGCCTCAGCCTCCTGAGTAGCTGGGACTACAGACGTGCACCACCTACCCAACTACTTTTTTTGTATTTTTAGTAGAGATGGGGTTTCACCGTGTTAGCCAGAATGGTCTCGATCTCCTGACCTGCCTCAGCCTCCCAAAGTGCTGGGATTACAGGCGTAAGCCACCTCGCCTGGCCTATTAGCAACTTTCTAGAGTAGCTCTCAATCAATACAAAAAAGAGCAGCCAAGAAACCCTCCACACGACCATATAAAAAATGTTATAACAAATTTTAGTTAATTAAAATAATTTAATTAAAATAATTGTGAAGCCCAAGAAGTTTTCATCAGGCTTGCAAAGACCACTGAGGGTTGCTACATGTCTAGTTTCCTTTCTCTAAACAGAAGAACATCTACAGTACTGTTTGTAAAGCTGCCTCCTCCCCAGAGCTTCCTTCCTCTGCTGTCTAGTAAAAAGAATCCTTGGGTGGAAAAAGCCACAAGGCAGAGAAAACAAAAATATGTAAAGTGCTATTTTTCATTCTTCACAGGATCGTCTCTATAATAGCAATTCCTGGTCAATTCAAAGTATATTTTACTTTATGAGAAGAAGCAGGGTGCTATATTAGAAATAGAAGTGGTCAATAAATCTTAATGAGTCACTGAAGAAATCAGGGATATAACCAAGACACCTTGGTGAGTCATCTCCCTTCTCTAGACAGTTTAATAACTCATAAAATGGGAGGATTAAACTAGACAATATCTGAGGTTACTTGAATCTGTGTTTTGCAACATATATGAGAGGATGGAGCCGACTATATTATTTAAGTAGCTCCCAGAAACTAAGAAGAAAATGGGAGACTCCCAAAAAGAAAAAAGTTAAGGAAATTAAAAGAGGTAATTAATGAAAGAAATACTATATGAGGTCAGTGAACTTACAAACAAATGTTCATCCTTACTAGTGATCAAAGAAACACAAATTAAAACACAGGCTTTCGTGGTTACCTCGTAGCCTGGCCAAAATGGAAAAGATGAACTTTCATAATTTTCCATCATAGTATTGTTTATAATAGCAAGACATTGGAAACAACATATATGTCTCATTATGGTATATCCACTTATTGGAAACCTACCACCTATTAAAAATGATGTGAGTCTAGGGCTGGGTGTGGTGGCTCATGCCTGTAATCCTAACACTTTGGGAGGCTAAGGTGGGTGGATGACGATGTCAGAGATCAAGACCATCCTGGCTAACCCAGTGAAACCCCATCTTTATTAAAAATAAAAAAAATTAGCCGGTCATGGTGGCACGAGCCTGTAGTCCCAGCTACTTAGGAGGCTGAGGGAGGAGAATCACTTGAACCCGGGAGGTGGAGGTTGCAGTGAGCCAAGATCGTGCCACTGCACTCCAGCCTGGATGACAGTGTGAGACTGTTGGAAAAAAAAAAAAAAAAAAAAAAAAAGAAGATATGAATCTAAATGCCCTAACAATGGAAATATGGCTACCATATATTAAGTAAATAAAGAGAGTTACAAAACATGTATACTATTGCTCCACTTAAGGAAAATATGTGTATATATGTATGCATATGCACAGAAAAACTTCTGAATGGACACCTATCACAATATTAACAATGGATATCTCAAGGTGCTGAAATCATTGTACAGCAGTCTACTTTATTCTTTTCCACACTGTTGAAATATTTTGCAGTGAACACGTGCTACTTTTATAATCCATAAATTCCATCTCCATTTGGGAATACTACATAATTAAACAAAATGTTATAAGCATGCTGCACATAGAAGAACATTACATTGAAAACGGAAATCAACCTTACTTAGGGCAGCAGATGGTAAAGGGAGCTGTTAACCTCATCTACTCACTCAGAGCCCTGGAGCCTTAGATACAACTATGAGTTGACTCTCTGTGGTCCAGATATTTCTTTTGTGTAAGTCACTTGTATTTTCTGAGCCTCAGTCTCTCTATCTGTAAAATAGCAATGGTAATTTTCACCTTGCAAAGTACTTGCAAGAATGCAATAAATTAACACCTACAAATTGCTCAAAATGAGCCCAATAAATATTAGCGCCTGTTATTATACAAAATTAATATATTTATACTATGACAAACAGGCATTATTAAATACCTTAATTGATAGAAACCATACTGGAATAGTATCCCAATATGTCATTTGTAATTTTTGTGTGTTAGCTTCTAAGGCTAGTAGTTAATAGGATATACTTCATGATAGTGATGAGTGTTTGGTATGAGTGACTTTACTTCCTTCAGTTTTACTTCCGAATTCTCTAATGTTCAGACTCCCTGCTATCCCCTGCCAGCTGGTCAGGTAGCATCATATGTGGAGGTCCTCACAGGAGCACAACCTTGACCTAGACACAGTCAAGGGATATAACAGAGGAATAGATGAGATGCAAACTCTGCCTTTAAGGTGCTTACAATCTAGTGAGAAAAACAAGGCAAGACTCCCCAAACTGCAGTGTGGTAAAATGTTATATATCTGTAACAACACCAACAACAACAACAAAAGACACTAAAAAACAAGAGAAGTTATCTAATTCACTCTGTAGATGGAGGCTTCAGGGAAGCTGTGACTCGAGACTAATTTTTAAACAGAAATTTTCTACGAGGAAGATGGGGGAAGGGCATTCCAGGCAGAGCAGGAAACCTGCAAAGGCATTGGGGGCCCAGGACACACTGGGTGTCTTCAGGAAGAGGGTGGCATGGGGAGCACGAAAGCATGGTGACTGGCAAATGGAATGCAATGGACCTGTAGATGTGGGCTTCTCAACTGGATCTGCCATTAACTGGCCATTAGAGCTTGGGCAGGAATCCCTCCATATCCTTGAGCTGTAAAATGGAGGCAGGTGTGGGATGTAGACCTAACCTACAAAGCTCAAGTGATTATAGAACTGGGATCTCAAGGTAGGGTGAATTTCGGTAAGATTCCATGTCTAAGCATTGGGGTGGAGAGAGGGGGTTAGAAAAGTGACTGGAGGGACTGAGCTGAGTCTCTTTTCCAGGGGAGGAAAAGATTCCCTCTCCAGAGAGATGCACAGGCAAGGCCATTTTAGAGTCCTCAGTGAACTCACTTTTGGTGACCTGAGAAAGGGTCAGAGAGTACGGGGAGGGTGAGTAAGATGAGTTAAAGAACAAGTGGAGAAAATATGATACCACAGGAGAATCCGGGAAAGAGCAGCCACCAGCAGAAAACTCTGGCACCCAGTTCCCACCAGTAAACAGCCAACTTGGAAGCAGGCAGGGCCTTCCGTGCTGAGCTCAAAGCAAGTGCGAGTAATGGGACAAAGATGTCCTGGGGTGCGGGCACAGAAGAGGAGGAGGGGTCCTGCCCGGCCAGCAACTCTGAAACTGCAGCTCCATCCCACTCACCTTCCCTGACCTGTCCTCCACCCTGCAGCCTAACCTCCTTCTCCCGGGGAAGTGGGGGCTTCTCCTCCCCCTCCCCTGCCTGACAGCCATGGCTGGAGATCAGGGCGGAGGTTTTCCCATGGTTAGGTGAATGTTTGACTGTCTAGGCCCTTGGATATTTTTCTGTAAAATGGAGATAATCTATGCCTTACCTGGCTCACAGGGTTTTGGAAAGGAGCAACAACAAAGTCGTGTAAAAATGCCTCATACTCTGTGTTTGAAGCACGATTATCATCATATCAGACCTAATTTGTCTTAACTTTCAAGTTTCCTCTCCTGCCAAGATACATTGGAATTTAACAAGGAAAAGATCATGGTATCTTGTTTTACTAGGCTTCCTTATCAATATGCCTTCAACATCTTAACTGGTACGATTTCACAAAACGTAAACATATTAGGAAAAATTGTAAAAGTTTATAAAATGAAAGATCTGCTAGCCCAGAGCGAGAAACCAGCCCACAGCTGAAACTGGCCTCACCCTTGTACTCCTTGGTTTTTGTTGTCTGGAAAACTCTGTACAGACCAATCTGATTGCACACAGAGTCCTGTGCTATGAAATAGCAGCCAAGGGCTCTGATACCTTCCTCACAGCCCTGTGTCTTTCTGAGCTTTGCTTTCCGTGGCAAAAAGGTTGATCTAAAAGATCTACCACACCGCCATATTTGGAGCATCTATACCGTCAATATTCCTTGAGCACTTCCTGTATTCCTCAAGCTGCCTGGGACTTGGGGCGAGGATGGGGGAGTAGTTACGAAAAGTGTGTGCATGACGGTCCCTACATCAAGAATACTAGGGTAGTTGAGGGAGTAAAATGCAAACATGTAGATACACAAACAGAAAGTTAGCAACCATTTTCTCCTTTCTTATTCTCATCAGATGCTTGGTGCATTCACATATTATGATATACAAGTTCAAGAAGTAACCTATGTGGCGGGAAGGGACTGGAGGTTCAGGGGAGTGGGTCTGCATAGGCATTTTATAGAGGGAAACACTGAGGACTCCCAGGATGAAGAGAGTCCTGAGCTAGAATAAAGAACCTGGCTCTTGCGGCTCCTGCTATAAGCAGATGGTCTGGCTTAATGGAAAGCCCATGGACTGTGGAGACAGCCCCACATTAGAATTTTCTCTAATGTCTAGTGACTTTGGGTGGGACACTATATAATATTGGCATTTTGAAGATGAGCCGCTGGGCTCAGGTGGGGCTGGGAGGATTTTGAAAAGAGATGGTGTGTGTGAAGTCTCTTGCATACAGTAGATAGAGGAAAAGGAGCAACATGTGCCCAGCTTCAGGACATGGGGTTAAAACCTGCCAGGGAGGGGAAGCTCTGGCATGGTCTGTTCTACTCTCCTTTGGTCAGATATATGTCTTGGGCCTCTCATCCTGGAGCCCAGAGTATGTTACTGTACCTTCAGTGAGCCAGGGCTACCTGGAAAATACTCAACCTAAGGTGGCAGTGACATAGCTTGGCTGCTGGGGATGGTGAGAGCAGGACAGGTGCAGAGCCTAGCTCTTTGAAAGGACACAGTTGAGCCTGGAGAACACGCTGCCTTCTTTAAGGCCTTGAGCTCATTGCTCAGCACTCATTATCTCCACTGAAGAGAGGAAAAGGAGAGAAGAGGGCAGGGCAAGCATTTTATACCCTTACTCACCATTCCTGTAAGATAAGGCTTCATCAAGGCACATTTGAATTAAGGTATATCCTCCTTGTTGTCCAAATAGCCAGCCAGTATTTACTGAGTACCTGCTGAATGCACATGCTATGCTATATGTCCAGGGAGTTTACCATGTATATGAGAGAGGAAAAAGAGTGCATTGCATAGTCTGGCACATTGGGACTGAATCTTAGCCCTATTATTTACTATGTTTTGGGACAGGCTACTTAACCTATATAAGCTTTAGTTTTTTTAAACTACAAAATGGGGATGATGATTCTTATCTTGCAAGATTAATATGGATACTGAAATAGAAACATATATGTTTGGAACATAATAAGAGCTGAATAAGTGGCAATTGTTGTTCAGTTATTACTGTTATTGTATGATACAATTAGAGGCTAGCTACAGGCTGAACTATACAGATAACTCTGAGTAGAGAAGTTGTTAACAATAAGAACATATCAATACAGCACGAAGTAATTGCTGGGCAAACTCTCTCTGGATGATGTGTGATTTGAGTTGAGCCTTGAGATCTAGAGTGAAGTTGGATTGGCAGAAGGACGAGAGAAAACATTTTGGAAGAACAGAAGGAACAAAGTCATGGAGGCAAGGAGGCACTGAGCACATGTAGAAGGCAGGAAGGGGCCTCAATCTGGACTAAGGCTGTAGCATGTGGGAGCAGACTCTGCATAGGAAAGAGAAACGAGATAGAGGAGTTCATGAACACAGTTCGAAGTCCTGGACTGAAGTCGCAAGCACTCGGGAGGAGCTATCCCAGATGGATGAATGAGATGATGAAAACGATCAGAAAGCCACATCCAGGGTAGATTGCAGCAACGACATGTGGTGTAGTAGGGCAACGAAGAGTCTGGTGTAGTGAACTAGGCAAATAATGACAAAGTCACAGGTGACAGAGATGGAGGAGCGTGAGGCTAGGTGACAGCTATAAGACCACCTTCCTCTCCCTATCACAGCTGCCAGATCAGGTATTCATGCTTCCACCTTCTTTCTCCTGGGCTTCTAGTACTTTGAATGACTGCAAGTGCTGGGCAGCAGCGTCGGTGGCGGTGAGGTAGAAGCTTTCAACTCAGAGTCAGTCGGACGTGAGCCTATAAAATACTTGAGGCAAGGATGAACCATAATCCTACTAAAAAAATCATTCATTACTTCTTTCAAAAAATAGATATGGAGTGCCTGGAACACTGGAATATTGTTCAAGGTGATGGAATGCTGCAGTGAATAAATGAAGGCTCTGCCTACCCTTATAGAGTAATTTCCAAGTTGAGGAGATACTAAAAACAAAGTAGTGAAGATATGCTTGATGGTGATAAGTGATTTGGAGAAAGATACAGCAGGGTGCAAGGGATAAAGGGTGCTAAGATAGGTAGGTCTTATTATTAATACTTTATATGGGCTGGTTGATATCCTTGCTGATAATGAAACTTCTAAATTGATTCCTGAAAAGATTGAGGAGACTGTGGCCTTGGGGATACCTGCAGAGAGTGTCACAGGCAGTGAGAGAAGGACTTGAGGCAACAAGGTCAAGGTGGCTGGAATGCAGGGACCCCAAGGGAAGGGTGGTGGGAGATGTACTGTGGAGATCTGGCTTCTGCGCCCACTCAACCAGAGGAGGTGGAGTGAGATGGGGTAAAGAATTTGTGTAAAGAGTCTGGCTCCTACTCTGAGTGAGATGGAGAATCACTGTAGAGATCTGAGCTAAGGACTGATATGATCCAATTCATATTTTAGATGATTCAATTCATATTTTAGATGATTGCTACATTAAGGATCAACAGCAAGGGGGCATGTGAAATAATATACCTCATCTGTTTGAAAATCAATAAGGTATCAGGAAAATATTGGGCATATTTTGAACATTTCCAATATGCCAGGCTTTATCCAAACACTTTTTAGAGAAGGTCTCAGTAAAAACATATGCCAAAGCTTTGAAGAGAAAGCGCAGTTACTCCAGGTTACACTTGAGGAACAAGCTTAGTAGGTGTAAAAAACTTACCCATAGTTGCACCGCTAGTAAGTGACAAAAGGCAGGTCTGATTCCTAAGTCTATTTCCCAACTAAAGCCTCTCCCACCACTGGTTTTGCTTTGCCTTCCAAAGTTGAAATCATCCAGATTCTTAGGAAACAAAAGTTGAATGGACCCTGATAAAAGAGGCCTCTGATAGAGGGTGTCCAATCATCAGCTAGGACTGTTTTCAAAATGCTTTGAAATTTTTGTTAGATAGTGAGAAGTGTGTACCTGGTAGTGTTTATCTAAATAACGCAGAAGGTTGATGATTGAGCCTGGCGCAGAAGTCAGATCTCCAGACTCTTCCGCTATGGTGCTATGGACAGAACACTAGGATGCCGTCTATGCTGCAGCTGACCCCCAAGAATGGGTTGATGTCCTCATCAGGCAGAGGGATTATTCTTGTCTAATACAAATCAGAAAACCAGTCTGCAATGACTGTTTGTCATGTAGCCCTTTGAATATACTTGGCAAAGAAGATTCCTTAAGTGCAAAATAACTGTCTTGTTTTAATTTCATATTGAACAGATTGGTGTTGGCTATTTGGCAGTCAGTCCAGTTGGAGAAGTTAGCTATTAGAGTAGAGTTACATCTTGCACAGGATTTCAGAAATTTAGTTATAAAACTTTTGCTTTCCTAAAGTTAAAAAAAAAAAAAAAAAAATCCCCCAATTGTGGAAAGTAAAACTAGCATAGAAAATCCTTTGGAAAGTTTCTGCATTGGAGAACGGTGTACCATTGCTCGATAAATCCAGGACAGTTACTTTAACCCCCAGCTTTAGAGTTAAATGTGCCTATGATGCAAATGAACTGTTTAAATATCTACAAGTCTATGAACTGAAGGAGTTTCCAAAGGAACACAGATGCTTGGGCATGTATTGACCAGGGAGAGGACACCTACAAATTTTAAGGGGCATATAACTCAATTGCTTCCTCGCCCCTTCCCTGTCCCACTTGTACCTTTGCTTGGAAAACTATGTTCCAGATTTTTGCACATCACTGCCAGCCATTGAAACAATTTCTTCTTTTTATTCTTTTAAAGGCAGCATTTTAACCCTCCTCCTAGGGGGTTGAAGAGGTCTCCTCTCCATGTTTTATTTATTTTTAATGCCTTCTCATCTGCCTTGGGTCATTCTGGTAACCCTGAGTTTATCCTACTTCTCTGTAACTCAGTTTCCTTATCCACCACATGATTTTCAAGATGCTTTCAAGTCGTTCTAGTTTATGATCCTGGTTTAAATCTCTTTAGACTCATTTTATTAGATGATCATTAAAGTGTGTCGAGAGAAAAACAAAAAGTCCCCATGATACACACATTTTGTGAGAGGAAAGGGCCATGACTTGTTTTTTTCCAATGTAAATGTTTACATCTTTAGGTCTGTGGGGTGTGTGTGTGTGTGTTGTATGTGTGAACAGCTGCAGTAGGAGCCACATGAACTTGTGTGTAAAGAAATCATACTTTCTTCCCTGAGAAGTTCCTTTACTTTTCTCTTTTCAGGAGAATTAAGAGAAAAGAGAAAGACATCTTCAAAACCTTGGTGGAGCAACTTCTAGACCTCCTTCGCAGGACAGGAATGACATTTAAAACAAACATCTCCAGGCTGGAATGCAGGAACCCAGCGTCCATTTGTTCATTCTGTTCCCCCTGGGTAGCACCACATTTATATCCCGCCAGACAGATGTATCTGATGGCCTCCAGAGAAGGGCATGTCACCCCACTCTCAGAGCACTCGGTCAATGGTCCCAGTGTCCGAGGAACTTGTCAGTTGTGAAATTCATTGTGTGCCCTGACTCTCCTTTGCCACATTATTAACCAATGTTGCCTTGCTCATTCCCCAGTGGACTTGCAGAACAGATGGCTATTATCTTCTGCAGGGCGGAGCATGGGGAAGCAGACAAATCTTTAGAAGAAGCTAGTCAGTTACTTCCTTCCATCCATCATCACTCCTCTTAATAACCCCCTCCATCCCCATCCCATATCCACACCACATAAATTCCCATTAAAATACTAGATAGAATACACGATGAAATAAAACACAGAGCCTGTTAAATCTCTTTAAGGCCTCCTGCCGCCAAGCCTTTTGCCTGGGGCAAATGGGCCTTGGTTATCATTGTTTCTAATCTAAGTCTGATTTCCTGTGAGACAACAGGTGACTGCGTAGTTAAGACCAGCAAAGTGCCAGGTAGATGGCAGCAGCAATTATGTGCATGAATTCATAAGCAGGGTTCACATGAGAACAAAAAATTATCTCACTGTGGCAGCCCTCAAAGCCATCCAGGGCAGATTCATCTAGACTGTTCCGTTGAATAATTTTCTCTTGAGGTCACATGACCCCCAAAGCCTCTAGGGTCCTAAAATATCAGCATGTAAAGGACAGACATTGGTATAACTCAAGTGAAATATATATGCAAATAGGCAAAGTGCATTATTTACATTTTGTCAAAGTCAATGGTATAGGTTTTGATGGGATGAAACAGTAAAGGAGGAGTATTATGATACATTTAGATAGGGAAGAACAGGGAGAAATTACTACCTTTTATTGTTTTTATTAGCCTAGGAAAAAGACTTTATGGAAAAGGGCTCTTCTTACAAACTTCTGAAAAAAATGAAAGAGGCCAGACCCTTGAAGAAAAAGGTAGGATGGCTATTTCTCAGGGATGGTATTCTGCCTGGGAAAAGTTTAGGGAGGGGCAAGGAGTGGTAATTTAGTTGGAGAACTGAGCAGAGGAGCCTGAAAAGAACAAGAGAAGAAGAGACCAGGAGAATGACGAGGAGTGAGTTTATTCAGGGTTGTGTAGGAGTGAAACTTTGTTAGTTCTACTTGAGGTTTTCAAAGCAAAGGCTGAGTAAGAGAACCAGATCGCCTGCAGGCCAGTTTCCCATTCAACTCCCACCTCTTATCTTTCGAAGTCTAAAGCAGAATGCAAGAACTTTGAGGTAAAGGAGTGCTAGAAGCTTATTTTCTAGCCTCCCGATAAATGTTTCCATCACCTGTACAGTAGCCCTACCACAAGGCTGTCCTGGTTCAACCCAAACATCATCATTTCAGGAGCTATCGTTAGCTTCCAGCCTACCGCTCCACAGAAAGATGGCCCTATCCATTTGAAGACTTCCTTTACTTCTTCCAAACCTGGGCCACTCTGGATTTGGACTTTAGAGTTGCCCTCAGTTTCAGAGATAATAACCCGGTGAGAAAGTACCCCCTGGTTTCCTTAGTGCTAGGAAGCAATGCCACAGCTTCGCCTTTCCTGCTCTATTCCAAGTCAACGTGCTGGCAATGTAGGGAAGATTTTCCAGGTGTCTGCCTCATTGACAGAGGCGTACTGACTGTAGTTGTTATTACTCCCTCACTTTTGAAAGATATTTTTACTTAATATTGAATTCCGGGCTGATGTTTATTTTCTTTTGGCATTTAAAAATACTATTCCATCTGCTGTTAAGTATTTCCCAATGCCCATGACGTAAGAAGATGAAAAAGATATGTTTGGATTCTCAGCATATTTCGAAATGCATTTATTTTTAAAGTGAAGATAAGTTAAAGACTTTAATATTTTCCAAAGGAAATGGTTTTATTGAAGTAATAGGACAACTTTTTATGCTCTTAATGTTAAAGGAAGAGAAGAAAAAAGTCGCTTACAAAACCTTGCAGTCCTATCTCATCTTGGTACCTGGGCTCTCAAAACTCTTCCTCCCTGTTAGCCGGGGTTCACACCTTTCTCACAGGACTGAAATACCTTGTGACCTCGGTCCACAGGCAAGCTGATGAGTGTGAGGATCTCAGCTGTGCGCGGTTGGTGTGAGGGCTGGACATGTACCCTGGAGCCTCTGTGTGCTCTGGAAGAAGGAGAGAGAGTCACTCTAGGGTTGTCTCAGAGTCTGGGAAAGGTCAGAAGCAGTGGTTGATGAGCAGAACAGCTACTGGAGGTGGAAGCTGTTAGCGGTGGAAAAAGGTCATTCTCAGCATACATAATTCAGAAGCTCTGAGCAGAACTTCCTCTTTGTCTAACCACCCCTTGTAGCAAGCTCAACCTAGACAGATGGCTAGGTCTCTAGATCCTCAAACTATTCAAAAAGAGAACTCCAGTATTCTAATATGATACATTTTAGCAGTAAGTGCTGTTTATTTTTTACTGCAAGATAATTTTTACCATTTAATCTAATTCCTTCTTGATTTATCCATTCTTGATGACAAGGTTATATCTTTTAGACAGCGATAAGTTGGAGAAATGGCTAAGAGGGTGAATTCTAGCCAGTGTCTCACTCTTAGACATTTAGCACAGTGTCCTATATTCAAGTTAATGTTCCCCAGTCCTCCTCTGCTACATACACGTATACCTCAAGCTCCTAGTGAGAGCTGATTCTTTCTATTATCCACAGAAAAAGCCTGGAGGCCCAAGAGCAGGAGTCCTAGGCTGCCTGGGAGAGTCTGTAAGGAGGCCCAGTTCTGCTGCTCAAAAGTGAGTCTCTTCAATGAGTAAAACTTCTGAGTTGCATCCTGGCATGAAGTTAAAGGAGAAAAGACACAGGGCTATCCCCAAGCCAGGATGCATATACCCACAAGGGAACACTAAAAACTGGCCACTGCACTATCCCCCTTCCTGGGCCTGCAGACAAATCCAGGCTGACTTGAGTCTCAGGAAGACATAGTGACATAAAGGATTAAAAGAAATTATCCCTAGGAATGAATTACGCCATCAAGGGTAAGAATGAGATTGTGGACCATTCAATAATGGGACAAACAACCCAGCTACTGGGGAGGCTGTGGTAGGAGGATCACTTGAGCCTAGGTGTTTGAGGTTACAGTGAGCTATGACTGTGCCACTGCACTCCAGCCTGGGAAACTGAGCCAGACCCTGTCTCATAATAATAATAATGTGACAAACAGTTATATGGATATTTTTAACATTTCCACCGCATTTCACAACTGGAGCAGTAAATTAGTTGGATTGATTTTACAGGTTTTACTGCAACCATTTTGGGTAAGATGTTCTGACTGGCCCTTTCTCTCTGGGCTCAGCTGTGTGACTTGCTTTGGCCAACGGGGCTTAGCAAACAAGGCACAAGCAGCATCTTAAGAAACACTTGCACTTGTGAATTGCTATTTGCTTTCTTGCCATTCTTGTTTCTTTGCCATAAATGCAAGATATGCCTGAGCTAACTTGCTGTAGGAGTGTGAGAGACACAGAGGGAGGCCAAGTTTCCGCAGCTAAGACCATCCTAGACGAGTCAGTCCACTTCTGTTCTGCAGCTGATAGCAAATTCATGAGTGAGCCCAAACAAGCTTAGCTGAGTCTGGATCAGATAAATAGAACTGCCTATCCAACATGTAGACCCATGATACATAGGAAATGTTTTTTGTTTCAAGTGATTGGGTTTTGCTGTGGTTTGTTACATAGCAATTGCTAACTGATACAACTGCTTCTGATGAGATAATATTGAAGAGAAATATTGGGAGAGTAAGCACATAAGCTAACAAGAGAGCTATCACAGTGTCTCTGTGAGATGCTGGAGTACTAGAGAACATATCTTCTCTCCTTGCTTCCCTCCTGCCAGTCCTCCCATCCTATACAGCATATTTATTGAAGTCAATCTGTGTATGTTTTTGTTTATGCCTGTTTAAAGGTGATCACGGGCAGAGGTGTGGTGTGTATTCAAGTATGTGCACTTGCATATATGCTGTGGGCTCAACTGGGAAGAATCTGAAATTGGATTTTAGAATTTAGCCTGGACTGTCAGCTCTCTTTTATCTTATTCTTGAGTTTATGAGCCTTACGCCCCATTTCAGATAAATCAGCAGGTATTTGGCACATTTCCTAATCACAGGGATGAATGTTAGGAAAGTCAGTGGCAGGCTTTTGTAAAAGACATCAAATGGGTTAGGAAGTAGGATGATTGGGGGAAAGAGGGAGAAGAACAGGGTAAAGATAAGAAAGAAAAGTTTATATTTCTGCTATCTGGAGAATCAAAGATTTTTCTAGCAATCTCTAAGCGGAATGTATTTGTTGATTTGCCAAACAAAGCTCTTCACAGATTAAAGCACTAGCTGGATGGTGACACAGAAGTTATCCCAACCATGCTTTGGATGCAAGGCATGCTTTTGTTAACATCCTGGAGATACTGATGAGAAACACACCCCTCTTGGCCTCATATTTCCCCCACTACATCCAGAGCCCAGAGTCAGTGTGGTAGATGACCAAAATGACCATAATTCTTTGCTGCTGACTCCAATCAAATGGTCGGGCCTATTCTCCACTGCCTTTAAATCAGGATTGTCCAAGTGACTCACTTTCACCAGTGGGACATGAGCAAATGTGACAAAAGCAGAGGCTTGGAAAGAACTTCCATATTGGAACTTGCTCTCTTGCTACTCTTGGAACCTGGAGCCACCATATGCACAAGTCTGAGTTATCCTGTTAGAAGGTGAGAGACAAGTAACACAGTTTCCCTCATTTTTCTAATCAGTAACCATCCAAACTCAGAAGCAGATCTACTTAGTTGATCAACTGCTGGTTGAAAACCAAGAGTGAACCAACTTAGATCAACAGAATACCTAGCTGAGCTTAACCTGAAGTGCTGAACCACAACTGAGTTAAACAAGTGTTATTGTTTCATGTCATGCAATTTGGGGATGAAACGTTAACTGATTTGGCTTACAGCAGAGTTTTCCTAAGACAATAGATTTTCACAAAAAATTAAACTAAAAGACAGAATTTAATTTTGAACTATAGACTAATATTTATTTGAACTCAATCTGATTTCCTTTAGTGTACCTCAGATAACATTTAGAAAAGGTTAAGCACTAGAGACTATTTATAAATACCTTTGGGAAATGTTCCCTCTTTGGAATTATTCCCATCACAGATGATACATACCTGAAATATTTATAATCAGGTTACGTGTTAAATAATAGCTACTGGTCAATGAGCTACATAGACAATGAGGAGCTGCTATGACTCCTGAGGTTAACCATCAGAGAATGATTATTATGTTCCAAACACTTCACACAAGTTACATGCAATTATTATTATCACTATTTTACATACAAGAACATTGAGGATAAAGAAGTTGAGTGATAGTTGTGAAATGCTGAATCCAACATCAGAGGACTTTCTGCTATACCACAGTGCTTCCTTATGTCCTAAACCAAAGAAAAAAAAAAGGCCAGGCGTGGTGGCTCACACCTGTAATTTCAGCACTTTGGGAGGCCAAGGTGAGCAAATCACGAGGTCAAGAGATCAAGAGCATCCTGGCTAACATGGTGAAACCCTGTCTCTACTAAAAATACAAAAGTTAGCTGGGCATGGTGATGCACACCTGTAGTCCCAGCTACTTGGGAGGCTGAGGCAAGAGAATCGCTTGCACCCAGAAGGTGGAGGTTGCAGTGAGCTGAGGTCATGCCACTGCACTCCAGCCTGGGTGACAGAGAGGGACTCCGTTTCAGAAAAAAAAAAAAAGAATTTAGTATGCCAAACTGAGGTATGATTGCACCGGATAGAAAAAAATAGTGATTTAGTAAACTCATTCAGTGTGATATGCGTAATAAATTAAGACAAAGGAATCCTCCATTCAATAGGAGAGCAAAAATAAATGAAATAAATAATGAACAAACAAAAAAAGCTAATACAGCAAAAAAATTTATTTTTTGAAGATATTGATAAAATAATAAATGTCTGGCAAAACAGAAGAAGAAAGAAAGAGAAACACAAATTACTAATATCAAGAATGGAAGAAAAGATATCATACAGATGTTTCAGATATTAAAAGGACAATAAGAATACTATGAAAAAATTTATTCCAGTAAACAAATGTACAAATTTCTTTAAAAATACAGCTTGCTAAAATTGACAACAAAATAGAAAATTTTAATAACTCTTTGTCTATTAAAAAAATTAAATTCACAATACAAAATCTTTCCACAAAGAACACCCTAGCCCTAGATGGTTTTACTGGTGAATTCTATCAAACAATTAAATAAGAAATGATATCAATCACATGGAAACTATTTTAGAAAATAGAAAAGAAGGAAACACTCCTCAATTTGTGTTATGAAGGCAGTGTAACTCTAATAACAAACCAGCAAAAATTCCAAAGACCTTGTAAGAAAAGAAAGTTACTAACCAGTATCTCCTCAAACCATAGACACAAAAATTCTTAAAAATAAATTAGTGGCTGGGTGTGGTGGCTCACGTCTGTAATCCCAGCACTTTGGGAGGCATAGGCGGGTGGATCATGAGGTCAAGAGATCAAGACCATCCTGGCCAACATGGTGAAACCCTGTCTCTATTTAAAAATCAAAAATTAGCTGGGCGTGGTGTCACGTGCTTGTAGTCCCAGCTACTAAGGAGGCTGAGGCAGGAGAATTGCTTGAACCCAGGAGGCAGAGGTTGCAGTGAGCCAAGATTGAGCCATTGCACTCCAGCCTGGGCAACAAAGCAATGTGCATCTCAAAATAAATAAATAAAAATAAATAAATAAATAAATTAGCAAATCAAATTAATCTGTATATTAAAAGACCAAGTAAGGTTTATCCTAGAAATGCAACCTAGGATATCTAGGAATGCAAGATTGCATTCCTACCATAACTTAACTAATAAAAAAGAACCCAACTATATAATCATCTCAATAGATGGAAAGAAAAGACATTTGAAAAAAATTATCACTCATTTATGATTATTTTAAAAACACTGAGAAAACTAGTAGAGGCAATTTCCTCAAACTGAAAAAAGCAACCCCCTCTGCCAAATCCAACTAAGCAAAATCAAAACTCTACCATTAATACCATATCAATTATTAAATATTATACACCTTCTCCCTAAGATTGAGAACTAATAAAAAATATTTGCTATAGCCATGTTTATTCAACATTGTATTAGAGGTCCTAGGCCAGTGCAATAAGGCAAGACAAAATGTTAACACTATACAGATGGAAAAGTAAAAAGTAAAATTGTCTTTATTTGTAGATGGCAGAATTGTTTACATAAAAAACCCTAAGTAATCTATAAAACAACTACTGGAACTAACAAGTAAATTTAGCAGGTTTTCAGGAGGTGTGACCAATACAAAAAAAAAAAAAAAAAATCAATTACAATGGAAATAAATTTTAAAGTGTAATTTAAAATACTTTTTCAGCAGCATATAAAAGCATAAAGAATTTGGAGATAAGCTTGACAAAAGGCATGTAAGAATACTACAGTAGAAACTGTATAATAAGGGTGAGAAAATTTTATGGAGAACTAAATAGAAAGATATGCTGTGTTCATGGATTGAAAGATTTAACATTGTTTGATGTCAATTCTTCCCAAATTGACCTATAGATTAAAAATTCCCTTTGTCTTTTTCAAGAAAGTGATGGTAAATTCTAAAATATACATAAACATACAAATAATCTGGACCAAAAATTCTTGAAATAAACAAAACAAAGTTAGGTAGCTCAAATAACCTTATCCCAAGATTTACTACATAGCCTTGGTAATTTATCTAATGTAAAGTTGGTATCAAGGATAGAATATCAGATTAACAAAACTGATTATTGAGATTCCAGAAATAAAGACCAACAAACATACGTAATTGATATTAACCTAAAATATCAGGAAAAAAAGTGAAGAATGCATGGTATTTTTTAGAAGAGTACTGAAACAAATATATATATCCATATATTATATATATATATATAAAATGTATATGGAAAACAATAAGCCTTTACCCCTACTTCACAACATATATAAAATTATTTGAGCTAGATCATAGACCTAAATGTAAATCCATAAACTATAAAGCTTCTAGCAGGAAGTACAGTAGAACTATCTTTGGTATTTTAAGGTAGGAAATTATTTTTTAGATGGAATACAAAAATATCTAAATATAAAACAAATTAATCAATTGGAATTCATAAAGCACCACCAAAAAAACATAAAAAACAAAAATCCTTCATACTTCATCATTAAGAAAATAAATGTGAAAGAAAATATTTGCAGTACATATATCTGTCAAAAGACTGTCATGCAGAATATATAAAGAATATTACAACAAATAGAAGTGCATACTGCCCAATTAAAAAAATGGACAAACAAAATCAAACAGACCAAAATAAAACTTATTAACAACACCAGATATTGGTGGAGCAATTGCAGAATTCATGCATTGCTTCTGAGAATGTAAAATAGTACAATCACTTGAAACAATGCCTGCACATTCCTTATTAAATAAACTATACAGAGAGTGATGTCAGTGACATGGCAAGGGAAGGACCTCTGATAATTTTCCCTTTCATAAAAGCAATTTTTAAAACCTACGAAAAAAAGGTCAGAATCAATTTTTTTAACTCTGGAAATTAACTAAAAGTTTGCATCAATCAGGGAAGATTTAGTCAAGAAAAACACTGGTTCTTGGTAAGAACAGTGAATTTTTGGTGTTTTAATTTACTCTAATTCTTATCTCTCCCACTCTATGAAAGCCTTGAAAATCAATACCTTGCTTTCTGAGTAAAAAAATCAGCAGCCTGGAGGCCACCAGAGGGCGCAGAAGAGGGTTGGCATTTTTTTCAAAACCTAATTCTCAAAGATTATCATTATTTGTCCTGTTTGGTGATTCTCTGGAAGATTCCACTTGCAAAACTGAAAGTATTTGAACTAACTTGGCACTGGCCCAGTATAAAAAGCTTTTCCTTTTAGGGGTGTTTGTTGAAAACAATTATGGACAATTATTTATTTCTGAGGCTGCCTAAGACAGTGGATAACAGTTGGGGCAAACAGTAGGCTAAGAACAACAACAACAACAAAACTTTAAAACTAAAAGGGAAAGGTGGGAATAAGTTTACTTGGGGGCTTTGAAAAGCTCTGACCAATTTTTGGGAATCTAGAAACTCACATGCATGTATAAGACTATGGATATGCTCAAAGCTGTGTGCATGTTCAGGAACGATCTGAGAAGACCCTAAACTCTCACCTCCAGCTAGTCTTAAGAATCTGGAAAGCAGAAAGTGAAGGTAATGCAGAACTGTAAGCTTCCTGGCTGAGTGTTTCAGGGATATCCAAACATGCACACAGCTGGAAAACACTGAAAAGCTTATTGCTACCTAGCATTTAAAGAAATGTCTGTCAAATCATTAGCTGACTGCTAAGATAACGGAGCAGAGATTTTCGTGGTCACACACAGTAAGAACACAGGTCTTACAGAGTTAGTTTACAAAAGTTACTGAAGAAATAAAAAACAATGACACGAGCAAAAATAACAAATCCTGGTGACAAGTCAGAATTTCCAAATTATATTATTTAAAATATTTAATTTTCAACAAAAAATTTATGAAGCATGCAAAGAAATGAGAAAATATTGTTCATACACAGAAAGACAGCAATTAATAAAAACTGTTCCAAAAGAAACCCAGATATTACTAGAAAAAGACTTTTATTCAACTATTTGAAATGTGTTTTTTTAAAAAACTAAAAAAAAGTCTAAAAACCCAGAGGATGTCTCGCTAAATACAGAATATCAATAAAAAGACAGAAATATTTAAAAGAACCAAATAAAAATTCTGAAGTTGAAAAACATAATAACTGAAAGAAGAATTTCTCTATAGGATCTAAACATAACATTTGAGCAGGCAGAGGATGGACTCAGCAAATTTAAAGATAGGTCAACTGAGATTATCCAGTCTGTGAAACAGAAATAAAAAAAGAAAAAAAGAAAGAAAATGTAGCAGAACCTCAAAGATCTGTGGGGCACCAGTAGCAACTATACATAATGGAAACTCCAGGAGGAACAGAGGAAGAAAAGGGAAAAAAAAATTGAAAAAATAATGGCCAAAGTATCTAAATTTAATAAAAACCATTGCTGTAAACATTCAGAAAGCTTAACAAACTCCAAGCTAGATAAAACAAGAAAGATCTATACCTAGACATGTAATTAAATGATTAAAAGGCAAAGTCAATAGAAAGGGAGAAGTGGTTCATCTTGTAAAAGTGACCTTCAATGTAATTATTGACTGGTTTCTCATCAGAAATGATAAAGGCCAGAATACAATAGGATGACATGTTGACATATTCAAAGTACTAAAAGTTAAAAAAAAAATACCAACCAAAAATTATATATTCAGCAAAACATTTATTCAAAAATAAAGGCAAAATCAGGAGACTCAAAATAAACAAAAACTGAGAGAATTCATTGCTAGGAGAACTGTCCTACAAGATATATTCAAGTGGGTCCTTTAGGCTAAAATAACAGAGCAGTACAAAGTAACTGGAATCCACATAAATAAATTAAGAGCACAGAAAAAGACAACTAATAGGTAAATACAAAAGACAGTGTAAATGTATTTTTTTGTGTATAATGCTTTTGTTTTTCTATCTGATTTAAAAGACAACTGCACAAACCAATAGTTACACACCTGTGTTGATTGGCACACAATGTGTAAGATTTAATTTTGTATAAATATAACAGCACAAGAAAAGGTGGGCAGAACAAGGCTACATAGGAACAAAGTTTTTATATACCACTGAAATTAAGATGACATTGATCTGAACTATATTGTTACTAAGTAATAACATTAATAAATAATAATTATTATTATTTTTGAGACAGAGTCTTGCTCTGTCACCCAGGCTGGAGCACAATGGCATGATCTCTGCTCACTGCAACCTCTGCCTCCCAGGTTGAGACCATTCTCCTGCCTCAGCCTCCTGAGTAACTGGGACTGCAGTTGCCTGCCACCATGCTTGCTAATTTCTGTATTTTTAGTAGAGACAGGGTTTCACCATATTGGCCAGGCTGGTCTCGAACTCCTGACCTCAGGTGATCCACCTGCCTCAGCCTCTCAAAGTGCTGGGATTACCGGTGTGAGCCACCACACCTGGTCAATAAATAATAATTATTTATTGTAATCCCCAAAGCAAACACAAAGAAAATAACTCAAAAATATATAATAAAAGGAATGACAAGGAAAAAATTAAATTAGTACACTAGAAAATACATGTATAACACACAGAGACACAAAACAATAATGGAGGAATAGAAGGAGGGTAAAGACATAGATATAGAAAATATGTAAAACATGTAGCAAAATGTCAGTCATAAATTCTACCTTATCAGTAATTAAATTAATTGTAAATAGATTAAACACTCCAGAAAAAAGATAAAGATGAGCAGACGAAATTTTAAAAAATGATTAAACTGTATGTTGTCTTTAAGAGACAAATTTTAGATTCAAATACACAAATTGGTTAACAGTAAAGGAAAGGCAAAAGATATAATATGCAAATAGTGCCTGAAAGAAAACTTAAGTGGTGAGGCTACTATCACACAAAATAGACTTAAAGGTAAAAATTGTTCCTGATGACACAAAGGATATTTTATAGTAAGAAAAGCATCAGAAGTCCTAATCAGAGCAATCAGGCAAGATAAAGAAATAAAAGACATTCCAAACAGGAAAATAAGAAGTCAAACTATCTGTCTTTGCTGACAGTATAGTTCCATACCTAGAACACCCTAAAGACTCTACCAAAAGGTTCCTGGAATTGATAAACAATTTCAGTAAAGTTTCAGAATACAAAATTATGTACAAAACTCGGTAATATTTCTATACATCAATAACGTTCAGGCTGAGAGCCAAATCAAGAACTCAATTCCATTTACAACAGCCACAAAAAAATGAAATAAAATACCTAGGAATACATATAACCAAGGAGGTAAAAGATCTCTACAAGGAGAACTACAAAAGACTGCTGGAAGAAATCATAGACGACACAAACAAATGGAAAAACATTCCATGCTCATGGATTGGAAGAATCAATATTCTTAAAATGGCCATACTGCCCAAAGCAGTGTATAGATTCAATGCCATTCTTGTCAAACAGCCAATGTTATTTTTCACAGAATTAGAACAAACTATTCTAAAATGTATATGGAGCCAAAAAAGAGCCAGAATAGTCAAAGCGTTCCTATGCAGAAAGAGCAAAGTTAGAGACATCATATTACCTGACTTTAAACTATACTATAATGCTACAGTGTCCAAAACAATATGGCATTGGTCCAGAAACAGACACATAGACCAATGGAGCATGATAGAAAACCCAAAAATAAAGCCACACACCTACAACCATCTGATCTTCAACAAAACTGACAAAAATAAGCAATGAGGAAAGGAGTCCCTATCTAATAAATGATGCTGGGATAGTTAGCTAACCATATAAAGAAGAATGAAACTCAACTTCTGTCTGTCACCATATACGAAAATTAGTTTAAGATAGATTAAAGATTTAAATGTAAGACCTCAAACAATAAGAATCCTAGAAGAAAACATACAAAACACCATTCTGGACGTCGACCTTGGGAAAGAATGTATGATGAAGCCCTCAAAAGCAATTGCCATAAAAACAGAATCAGGCCAGGTGCAGTGGCTCATGACTGTAATGCCAGCATTTTGGGAGGCCAAGGTGGGCAGATCATGAGGTCAAGAGTTTGAGACCAGCCTGGCCAATATGGTGAAACCCTGTCTCCACTAAAAATACAAAAATTAGCCGGGTGTGGTGGCATGCCCCTGTAGTCCCAGCTACTCCAAGGCAGAAGAATTGCTTGAACCCGGGAGGCAGAGGTTGCAGTGAACCAAGATCGTGCCACTGTACTGCAGCCTGGGTGACAGAGTGAGACTCGGTCTCAAAAAAAAAAAAAAAAAAAACATTGACAAGTGAGACCTAATTACACTAAAGAGCTTGTGCACAGCAAAAGAAACTATCAGTGAAGTAAGCAGACAACCTATAGAATGTGAGAAAATATTCACAAACTATGCATCTAACAAAGGTCTAATATACAGAATATATAAGGAACTTCAGCAATTCCACAAACAAAAAACAAATAACCCCATTTAAAAGTAGGCAAAATACATGAACAGACACTTTTCAAAAGAAGACATACAAGCAGCCAATAAAAATATAAAAAATGCTCATCTTCACTAATTATGAGAGAAATAAAAATCAAAACCACAGTGAGATACCATCTCACACCGCTCAGAATGGCAATTACTAAAAAGTCAGACGACAACAACAACAACAACAACAACAACAACAACAACAGATGCTAGTGAGGCTGCAGAGAAAAGGGAATGCTTATACACCATTGGTGGGAATGTAAATTAGTTTAGTCACTGTAAAAGCAGTTTGCAGATTTCTCAAAGAACTTAAAAAAACTACCATTCAACACAGCAATCCGATTACTGGGTATATATCCAAAAGAAAACAAATTGTTCCACCAAAAAGACACACGCAGCCATGTGTTCATTGCAGCACTATTCACAATGGCAAAGACATGGAATCAATCTGGGTGTCTATCAGTGGTGGACTGGATAAAGAAAATGTGGTGCATACACACCATGGAATACTGTACAACCATAAGGGGAGCCATTAAGGGAATGGCAAAACCGCAATTACTTTTGCACCAACCTATATTAACAGATGCAGAAAATCATTTAACAAAATCCAACACACAAACTAATAGAAGAAAAGTTACCCTGACCAAGGAGATCTATGAGAACTCAGTGCTAACATCATATTTAGTGAAACACTGAAATCTTCCCTTCTCAGATGAGTAGCAAGACAAGGATGTCTCCTTTTGCTGTTTAGTGTTGTACTGTAGGTTCCAGACAAAGAAGTTAGGCAGAAAAAAAGAAGACATCCATATTGGAAAGGAACAAATAAAACAATATGTATTTGGAGATCATATAATCTTGTATCTAGAAAATTCTAAGGAATTCACACATGAATGCACACACATACACACTAAAACAATTAGATATAATTAATGAATTCAAACAGGATATAAGATCAATATACAAGAATCAATTGCATTCTCATACAGTAACACTAAATAACCTGAAAATTAAATTAAATTAAAAATGCAATTAATGATAGCATCAAAAAAATTCTTAAGAATGGTAAATAATGAAATTAAGGCAGAAATCAAGAAGTCCTTTGAAACCAATGAGAACAAAGAGACAGCATACCAGAATCTCAGGGACACGGCTAAAGCCATGTTAAGAGGGAAATTTATAGTACTGAATGCCTACATCAGAAAGCTAGAAAGATCCCAAATTGACACCCCAACAGCACTATTAAAAGAACTAGAGAAGCAAGAGCAAACAAATCCAAAAGCTGGCAGAAGGCAAGAAATAAGTAAGATCAGAGCAGAACTGAAGGAGATAGAGACACGAAAAACCCTTCAAAAAAACCAATGAATCCAGGAGGTGTTTTTTTGAAAAAATTAACAAAATAGATAGACCGCTAGCTAGACCAACAAAGAAGAAAAGAGAGAAGAATCAAATAGACAATAGACAATAAAAAATGATAAAGGAGATATCACCGCTGACCCCATAGAAATACAAACTACCATCAGAGAATACTATAAACACCACTACACAAATAAGCTAGAAAATCTAGAAGAAATGGATAAATTCCTGGACACATACGCCCTCCCAATACTAAACCAGGAAGAAGTCAAATCCCTGAATAGATCAATGACAAGTTCTGAAATTGAGGCAGCAATTAATAGCCTACCAACCAAAAAAAGCCCAGGACCAGACGGATTCACAGCCAAATTCTACCAGAGGTACAAAGAGGAGCTGGTACCATTCCTTCTGAAACTATTACAAACAACTGAAAAGAAGGGACTCTTCCCTAACTCATTTTATGAGGCCAGCATCATCCTGATACCAAAACCTGGCAGAGACACAAGAATAAAAGGAAAACTTCGAGCCAATATCCCTGATGAACATTGATGGAAAATTCCTCAATAAAATACTGGCAAACTGAATCCAGCAGCACATCAAAAAGCTTATTCACCACAATCAAGCCAGCTTCATTTGGCTTCATTCATACAAGGCTGGTTCAACATACACAAATCAATAAACATAATCCATCACATAAACAGAAGCAATGACAAAAACTACATGATTATCTCAATAGATGCAGAAAATACCTTCAACAAAACTCAACACCCCTTCATACTAAAAACTCTCAATAAACTAGGTATTGATGGAACATGTCTCAAAATAATGAGAGCTATTTATGACAAACCCACAGCCAATATCAGACTGAAAGGCTGAAAGCTGACATCATTCCCTTTGAAAACTGACACAAGACAAGGATGCCTTCTCTCACCATAGTATTGGAAGTTGAACATAGTATTGGAAGTTCTCGCCAGGAAAATCAGGCAAGAGAAAGAAATAAAGGGTATTCAAATAGGAAGAGAGGAAGTAAAATTGTCTCTGTTTGCAGATGACATGATTCTATATTTAGAAAACCCCATCATCTCAGCCCCAAAACTCCTTAAGCTGGTAAGAACCTTCGGTAAAGTCTCAGGATACGAAATCAATGTGCAAAAGTCACAAGCATTCCTATACATCAGCAATAGACAGGCAGAGAGCCAAATCATGAATGAATTCCCTTTCACAATTGCTACAAAGGGAATAAAATACCTAGGAATACAGTTAACAAGGGAGTTGAAGGACCTCTTCAAAGAGAACTACAAACCGCTGCTCAAGGAAATAAGAGAAGACATAAACAAATGGAAAAACAATCCATCCTCATGGATAGGAAGAATAAATACCATGAAAATGGCCATACTCTCCAAAGTAATTTATAGTTTCCATGCTATTCCCATCAAACTACCATTGACATTCTTCAAAGAATTAGGAAAAAACTACTTAAAATTTCATATGGAACCAAAAAAGAGCCTGTACAGCCAAGACAATCCTAAGCAAAAAACAACAACAACAACAACAAACAAACAAAAAAGAAAAACAAAGCTGGAAGCATCATGCTACCTGACGTAAAACTATACTACAAGGCTATGGTAACCAAAACAGCATTATACTGGTACCAAAACAGACATACAGACCAATGGAAAAAAACAGTGACATCAGAAATTACACCACACATCTACAACTATCTGATCTTCAGCAAAAATGACAAAAACAAGCAATAGGAAAAGGATTCCCTATTTAACAAACAGTGCTGGGAAAACTGGCTAACCATATGCAGGAAATGGAAACTGGATCCCTTCCTTACACCTTACACAAAAGTTAACTTAGGATGGATCAAAGACTTAATTGTGAAACCACAAACCATAAAAACCCTAGAAAAAAACCTAGGCAATACCATTCATGACATAGGTATGGGCAAAGATTTCATGACAAAAACACCACAAGCAATTGTAACAAAAGCTAAAATTGACAAATGGGATCTAATTAAACTAAAGAGGCTCTGCACAGCAAAACAAACAAACAAACAAAAACAAAAACAAACAAAAAACTATCATCAGAGAGAACAGGTAACCTACAGAATGGGAGAAAATTTTTGCAATCTACCCATCTGTCAACAGTCTAATATCCAGAATCTACAAGGAACTTAAACAAATTTACAAGAGAAAAGCAAACAACCTCATCAAAAAGTGGGCAAAGGATATGAACAGACACTTCTCAAAAGAAGACATTTACATGGCCAACAAACATATGAAAAAAAGCTCAACATCACTGATCATTAAAGAAATGCAAATCAAAACCACAATGAGATACCATCTCACACCAGTCAGAATGGCAATTATTGGAAAGTCCAAAAACAATAGATGCTGGTGAGGCTGTGTAGGAATAGGAACATTTTTATTCTGTTGGTGGGAACGTAAATTAGTTCAACCATTGTGGAAGACAGTGTGGGGATTCCTCAAGGATCTAGAACCAGAAATACTGTTTGACCCAGCAATCCCTTTACTGGATATATACCCAAATAATTATAAATCATTCTACTCTAAAGACATATGCACAAGTATGTTTACTGCAGCACTATTTACAAGCAAAGACATGGAACCAACCCAAATGCCCATCAATGATAGACTGGATAAAGAAAATGTGGTACATATACACCAGAGAATACTATGCAGCCATAAAAAGGAATGAGATCATGTCCTTTGTAGGGACGTGGATGAAGCTGGAAGCCATCATCCCCAGCAACTAACACAGGAACAGAAAATAAAACACCACATGTTCTCACTCATAAGTGGGAGATGAACAATGAGAACACATGGACACAGGGAGGGGAACAACACACAATGGGGTCTGTCAGGGGCTGGGGAGAGGGGAGGGAGAGCATCAGGACAAATAATTAATGCATGTGGGGCTTAAAACCTAGATGATGGTTGACAGGTGAAGCAAACCACCATGCCACACGTATACGTATGTAGTAAACTTGCACGTTCAGCACATGTATTCCAGAACTTAACACAAAATTTGAGAAAAAACAAAATTCTTAAGAATAAATTTAACAAAAATGTGCAAGGCTTTTACACTGAAAAAAAAAAAAACCCTATAAAACGACTTAAATTAAAGAAGAACTAAATAAATGCAAAGACATCTATGCTTGTGAAATGGAAGATGTAATATTATTAGGATGGCAATATTCCCCAAACTGATCTAAAGATTTGATGTAATCAAAAAGTTGATGTAATCCCTATCAAAATCCCAACTGTGTTTTAAGATTTCTGTACAAGTATTGATTAGTAATTAATTTCTCATTTTATTCATCAAAGCTACTTAGTTGAAAAACTTTTTCCCCACTTGTTTAAGTTTCACACCCAGAAAATGAGGGAAGTGTGTGTGTGTGTGTGTGTGAGAGAGAGAGAGACAGAGAGAGAGAGATCTAAGTATGTATATGGCAGTAGGGGCTGGATTTGGGGCCCCAAAAGTTAAATGTGAAATCATATTACCCAGCAATTCTAATTCTACTTCTAGTTGCATACCCAAGAGAACTGAAAATATGTTCACACAAAAACTTGTATGTGAAAGTTCACAGCAGCATTCTTTGTAATAGACAGAAAATGGAAACAACTCAATGTCAATCAACTGAAGAACAGATAAAATGTGATGTATCCATATAATAGAATATTATTTGGCAATAAAAAGGAATGAAGTACTGATAATATGCTTCAACATGGATGACTCATGAAAATATTATGGTAAGTAAAAGAGTACAGATAGAAAAGACCACATATTGAGTGATTCAATTGATATAAAATGCCCAGGAAAGAAAATACATAGAGGTAGATTAGTAGTTGCCAGAGACTGAAGTTAAAAAGAACTGGGAGTGACTGACTGATAATGGGTATATGGCTTCTTTGGGGGATGATGAAAATAGTCTGGCATTAGGGATGATCATTAGACAATTTTGTGAATATAGTAAAAACTACAATTGTCTACTTGAAAAGGGTGACTTACATGAAATAATAAGAAATATATATATATTGGTCTCTGTCTTCATTTCTTCAAAAGAAATCTCCTGAATGATAGAGTCGCTGGAGAATCTTTTGTTCTAATATTTGGCCTTTGATGTCTATGTGTAGCACAGAGCTCCTAAATCCCTTATAATTGCCTGGGATTCCAAGCAGCATCTTTTGTCCTGATGAGGCAACTCTTGCTGAGCTCCTGGATGGCTCCAGGATGGGGGCTGGTCACCAGAAAGACCAAGCTCTGATGAAAATCTTGGAACTTTCAGCCCCACCCCCCGTCCTCCAGGAAGAGAAGAGGACTCTCCATCCTCTAGAAATGGAGTTAATAACCAATCTTGTCTATGTGATGAAACCTCCACAAAACTCTCTAAAGTACAAGGTTTTAGGAGCCTCCACTTGGTTGAACACATCCATGTGCCAGAGGAGGGCATATTCGAACCCCAAAGAAACAGAAATATCTGTACTTGGGACCCCTCCAGACCTCACCCTATGCACGTCTCCATCCGGCTGTTCATCTGTATCCTTCGTCATATCCTTTATAATAAGCTGGTGAACATCAATAAATGTTTCCCGAAGTTCTATGAGCTGTCATAGCAAATTATGAAACTAACAAGAGGGTCATAGGCCCCCCCCCCCCAATTTTTAACACAGTAGCACAGAAGTGGTGAGTAACCTGGAGATCCACTACTTGAGATTGGTATCTGAACTGGGGGGTAGTCTTTGGGACTGAATCCTTAACCTGTAGGGTTTACGCTAATTTCAGATGGTGTCATCACTGAATTGCAGGATAACCAGCTGGTGTTGAAGAATTAGTCTTCTTGGAAAAAATCCACACATCTAGTGTCAAAGTTAAGTATAAGAAAAGGAGGGTTATTTTTCTTTAGTATGTGAATTATATCTCAAAAGTTAGACATTCTTTTTTTTCTATGACTCTGCAATTCCACTCTCATATATTTACCCAAGAGAAAATACAATATACATCACAAAAAGATGTGTACAAGAATGTTCAGGTAAGCTGTGTTCCTGTCATCTAAAAACTAGAAGCAGTCCAAATGTTCATAAAGAGAGGAATGAATAAATAAATCATAGGTTATTTATACACAGTATACCATGCAGCAATAAAGAGAATTAATCACAACGGCACAAATAAATCTCAAAACCAGTAAGGTGAATGAGAGAGGACATGCTCACAAGTACTTACTGTATACTTCTATTTTTATGAAGTTTAAGAAACAAGCAAAATTAATACACATGGTGATAGAAATCAGAAGTATTTTCTTAGAGGATGTGGAGTTTCATTGGAAGAGGCATGAAGAAAATGTTTACTGTAGTTGAAATGTTCTGTATGAATTGGGATAATAGTTACGTGCATGCATACATTCATCTCAATGGATCAATGGATGTAAATTTTATATTATTTTTATAAGTCTCTTGGAAGACTGTGACCCACATAAGACCAGACTAAATAGTCAGAGTTTTTTTAAAAAACTACTTTATTGAGATATAATTGACATGTAATAAAGTGAACATATTTAAAGTGTACAGTTTGATAAGTTTTCTGGTGGAGCAGAACTTGTGAGCAAGGACATCAAGGGGGATTTCAGAGAAAGGAAAAGACCTGAAGGCAATGAGGAGTTTACATGGGGTCATCACTGGAGACTTGTGGCTATTAAATTGCATAAGCATAGAGACCCAAACGCTACTCTGCAAGACTGTTCTAGAAGGAAAGAGAAATAAATGTTAATGACATGACCATTTTATTTTAACTCTCCAGAACTCTTAAGCTGCGGGACAGCTCAGGCTTCACAGTCTCAACTCATTGATTTTCTTTTCCTTAACACAGATGCTTAGAACAACTTAATTTCCTTGTCTTCCATGTTCAGACTTTTTGTTGGTGGCAATGGTGGCAGAGTTGAGGGTGAGTTGGGAGGGGGATAACTTTTTTCCCAAATGATGAGATTTTCAACCAACCCTAGACAATCAAAGTTGTTTGATACAAAGAGGGTCAATGAGGTCTTCAATCTCCATTTCTTCCTGGGCTTTCTCCCCACATCTCCTTCACTGTCCAACTCTGAATCCAATATGTTTATTATGCACTACATGAAATCATATATAATAACCACTTATGGCTTGAAAACAGTCCAGCAGCCTGGTTGCCTAGATCTCAAGGCTTACCCACAGGCCTGATTTTTGGCTTAGACACTACTGTCCTGGGAAGAGGAACAAAGATCCCAAGGTCAGCCTTACCCTAAGTCCATTGATGAGTCCACAGGACCTTCATCCAACATGGAATATGCTAATAGCAACTTTGGCCTCCAGAACTTTAACCTGTCAGTGACCAACCAGATCACCTAATTCTATTTTTCTTACCTTCTCACCTCTAGTCACCAACACCAGACTAAAACCCTTCCTTTGTAGCTAGCAAAAGGCACTGCAAAATGCAAGCCAACAAGAAGCATTAAACGAAGAGGGATGTGTTACTGCTCTTGGGCTTAGAATTCCACTCTCCCAGCAGCTCCACCCATCACCCCAGCCCCAAACCAACACATTTATTCCAATTCTACCCAAATAGAAGCAAAGAGGACCCTCCTTCTGGAAACTGCCTGGTTTTTGCTGAGGGACTACTCCTACCCCCGGGGAATATCCCCCTGCTCCAGAAGAAGCCATTATGAAATTAACTGGCGATAAAACCAACCACAGGGGGATTGTGGGGCATTTATCTTTTTCAAACGCCTTGTTGTTTTTGTCCATCTGGTTGCATTTAGTCCAGAGGTATAATTTTCAGTGCTGCTCTTTTCTGGTAGACCATACAATTAAGGTATTTGAAAAACAAACAGCTCTTAACCACTGCATGCTGAGGAGCTAGTTTAGCAATCTGTGACCCATTTTCCCTGAGCAAACACACTTCTATATCCAATATAGAATGCAAGAACTGAAAGTCAGGAATTAATATTAAATGTAATAATAATCTAACCTATTTTGGCATTCCTTGGTGAAAAGAAAATGGGATGTGAAAAAGGCAAAGAGAAGAAGCTATTAAATTGTACTGGTTGTTCCTCTCCTCATGAATCCTTAAGATTATCTTTAGGGTTTTCACAATTTGTATGTGTATATATATGTGTGTGTGTGTGTCTGTGTGTATGCATGTGTGTGTATATATACATATATTATACATATACACATACACATATATTATATATGTACACACATATACATATATATATTTGAAACTCACAGAAAAGGAAGGTTCAATGAGGTAGGCTTACACAGCAAACATGGTGGTGTCAGAGAAAGAGTGTCTTGGTCACATTCAAAAGAAGCATGGCACTGGGCGCAGTGGCTCACGCCTGTAATCCCAGCACTTTTGGAGGGTGAGGCAGGCAGATCACTTGAGGCCAGGGGTTCCCATACCAGCCTGGCCAACATGGCGAAACCCCGTCTCTACTAAAAATACAAAAATTAGCAGGGTGTGGTGGCACGCGCCTGTAATCCCAGCTACTCAGGAGGCTGAAGCACGAGAATTGCTTGAGCTTGGGAGGCAGAGGTTTCAGTGAGCTGAGATCAAACCACTACACTCTAGCCTGGGCAACAGGGTGAGACTTAGTTTCAGTTTCAAAAAAAAAAAAAAAAATCACGGCCGTCAATTTCCATGCATAAACATGTAATGTAAGTGGATATGTCTCCATTAAGGGTGCAGAATCATTGATCCTGTGGTCACCCCTGTGGCCTGGTGCTTCTACGTGGGTCATGAGACAAATTTTTCTTTGAATCTCATATAGGAAGCTCTCTCTCTACATATATGCTATATACATATAAATTTCTATGAGTGCTATGGCTCAAACTATTTTTGGAATTTTTCAAAATCTTCCACTAGTGTTAAAAAATGAGTATGCTTGTGCACACATGCACACACACACACATACATTTTGTTTTTCTCAAAAGTGCCACTCACAGCTAGGTCATTAGTGTTACTCATTACCTTTGGTTCCTCATGACTTTTTCCCCTTCAAAATCAAATCTCACCCAAAAGAGAGGAAGATATTTCACCAGTAAAGAAATTCAAAGGAATTAGCTTCAGAATTTGAAGGCCCTTTGCAAAACAGGAGTCTCTAGAGATGTTTTAAGCTTTGTTTATGTTCTCTGGGGAAAGAGCTGCAAGAATTCCAAACCAGAATTTAGACATGGAAGAAGTCACAAGGATCTTGTAGAGTCCATCCTTATGCAGTGGTCACTTCCTCAAGGAAATTCCCTATGTTCTCTCAGTCCTGTCCTGACTTGCCCTGGAAAGAACCCATCATTAGTTTTTTGTTATTTTTTTTTGAGACGGAGTACTGCTCTGTCGCCCAGGCTGGAATGCAGTGACACAATCTCAGCTCACTGCAACCTGCACCTCCCAAAGAACCCATCATTCTGATTCCACCTTCGAGTCAACAAGGACAAATGGGTCTCCTGACTCCTCCTCTTCATAGAGAGGTATGCAGCATTGGCTCTTGACAGCAATACATCCTCCACACCAGAAAGGCATATGGGCAGACTGGGCGTTCCACTTCTGAAGGCCAAAGATTGTGATATGTACAGATTCCTAGTCCTGGCTCAGGTGTTCCCAGGAGGGACTGTGTTATGTTGGGCTTGTTGTTTTCCTCCATTGCATGGATTGCATTTGGAGAATCCAGACAATAGTGATAAATGAGATCATCCTTTTAGAGAGTGGGAATTTGTAGGAAAAAAGGCATTGCAAGCTTAAAAATGTGGCATCTTTGTTCTCTAACTTCTGATTAACTTCTCTCTCTCTCTCTTCTCTGTCTCTTTCTACATTCTTTCATTTTCCATATAACATAAAGGCATTAAGTAAAAATGTACTGGGTACTGGGCTATATGCAAGGAATACCAAGATGAGAATGGACCCTCCCTATCCTCAAGGGATCCAGGTTCTAGTCTCTCTTTTTGGCTTTGACTTGCATCCCCGATTTCTATTTGCACTATACATGCCATGAAGAATCAGATATAAACAATTACCTAGAAAAGGGATCTGGGAGAACCTAATAATTTAGCTTCTGTTTTCCAAAGGATATTATCTTGAAGAAGAAATCAAACTAGAATAACCACTACAGAGAGAATCAGATCTGGTTGAAAATAACAACAACAACACTGAATTTGTTAAACATCGAAACTTCTTAGGGAAGCAGAATCACCTTTCTCCCCAAGAACCAGAGCGCTTTCCCCTCCCCTTCCATCTCAGTTAGTCACGGTTAAAGGCATGCACGAGGGAATGGCATAAGAAGCCCCTGGAGTTTTCCATTTGACAATTTTCCACACTTCGCTCATCTTTCTCACTCACCAGCAATAGCTGCTCTTCCTCCCCCTGAGTAAAGAGACAGTTCAAGTCCCCTCGTCACTCTTCCAGCCACCTGTGTAGCTGAGCTCCTCATGACCCTCTGCCAGTTGCTGAGTGAAGTCACAAAGTATTTTGGTCCCAATGACAGAGGTGTGAATGGCAGCTCTCACGTAACTCAGATGAGATCATGCATGGGAACGCTCTTTGCAAATTATTGAACCAAGATTAGAGAAATGCAAGAGGTGGCTGCTTTACAACTCTGAATCTCAGTGCCCCATGTGTACAGCATGCATGCCATTGGAAAGGATCACTTCTCCTGCCCACAGTGCGGTCTGTTTGACGAGATTCCCATTTCCTACATCTGCCTCCACTGGAGTGAATTGAATACAAGAGTTCAGGATACAAAGACAGACAGGACTATTTCCTGATCACTGCCTATTGTAAAATGTAAAGGGTTTGCCCCCTGCTCCTGTGGAGGCTTTAGGTGTCACTAAGGATGAGAATAGCAAGCCTTCACATGAGTCCTCTCTGATGAGAGAGTTCATTTACTTTTGGAATTTCTACGAGCTATGTCTACAATGACTATGTAAAGGGAGCATTTAAGCATAAAATGGTATAATTCCTGAAAAGCTGAAAAATGAGAAAAATTTGTTATTTGGTTCTGCTAATTCGCCAGAATTCTGCTTGCTTTGGCCTGCATAGATACAGGCTTAGAATACTCATCACCAAACAGTCCTCCTGTCTCTAGTCTTTTCCTGAGCTAATCAGTCCTCTACTTCATTAAGCAAATAAAGGCAAATATGATCATCCACTCCCCTGCTTAAAACTTTTCTCAGTTTCCCATTGTCTAAGCTCAAATCCCAACCACTTACTCAGAGCACAGACCCTCGATCCTGTGATCCCACCATTCCTGCTCCCCAGCCCCAGCACTTCCCAGCACTCACCTCCCACTCCCTCTCAACATGCTCACTCACTTGTATGTATCTCCTGCGGCTCTTCCAGCACTCAGTCTCTGGGCATTTTCTGACTTCCCATTTCCAGTTTAAGCTATACACCTCTTCACTCTTTCCTCCTGTAAAACTCCTATTCATCCTCCAAAATCCAATCAAGATGCCACCCGTTCTGTAGCTCCTTCCCTCATCACATCTGATATTTCCCATCTCTCTATTTTCTATTTTCCTTATGACTCTGTCACTTGATTTGACCTATTTAATTAAAACATAATAACTTCGTAACTAAATCATGAGCTCTGATGCCAGACTGAAGACAAATTTGAATCCTGCCTCGGCTGTTTTATTCAGAGAGTTATTTAATTAACATTGTAGATATGTGAAGACATTTTCTTCTAAGAAATGAAGATCCTGCAGATGAAGCTACAGTTCTCTGTGGTCCATCCCTCTCCACACTTGGTTCTAGACACAACTGCTGTGAACATGTGCTTTGAATTTTTCTAGAAACATTTCTGTGCTTTGCATTTATGAAAATGTATACAGAGAACATGTGTGTCAGGGAGGTGGTTACTTTTATGTTTTAAATAAGTTATACAATACTGTATGTATTGCTCTATACATGTTTTAAAGAATTTGTCTTCTCCATCTCTTTGTAAAGCTCTGCCTCATTAAAAAGAAAAAGCTACATTTTACTCTACCATATGGGTGTTCCATTATTTATTTGGCGTTTGCTCTATTGATGGCTTTTACGTTGTTTCAAGTTTTGACTCCTGTAAATGTGCTGACACATGCCTCCTGTGTGCTTATATGAGTTTGTCTTGAGAAAGACACTGAGACATGAAACGGGGTGAGAAGATATCCATATTTTAAATTTTCATTGATATTATGGAATGTCTTTCCAAATTTCTGCACCAATTTCGAATGCTTCCTCTCCTGTTAGGAAGGTGCTCAATCCCCACAACCTGTCAGTTGTTTCTCTCTGGTCCAGGTTTCCCAAATTCTGAACTGGCAGGAGCCACTGGCTATGACTCTCCTCTCATGTAGCATCTGTTATTTGGTTCCACTAATTCGCCAGACATTTACTGACTGACATGCTATCGGGACAGCCCAGGAGGGGGTGGTGTTCATGCCTGACCCCACTGACTCAGCCTATTTCGGAAAGTCATCCTGAGACAAAGGCAGTCAATGGCCTCCCACCTGTGTATAACTAGTTGGTCCAAATTGACCTTAACTTCCATGAGCCCATTGAGCCATTCTCTGGATAAGCAAATAGGCAATTTATTTGAGGTGGATTTATTGCTCCTCTGTCAAGGGCTTGGGGTGATGCTAGCTGCTGTGTGTTTTAGATGTGAATTAAACCTTTATTCTTTGCCTCCAGGAAGTCTGTGACTAGGTTAGGAAGGAAAGGGCTAATTACAAGCATAAGCCATGTAATAAGGCAAGGCTGTGGTTGATTAAGTGCTGACTGGGTATTAGCAACTCCAAGGGTATAGCAAGGAGAAAAGAGAGCTCTTTGAGGACAGACCACTCCGGAAAGTTTCAAGGAACAGAGTAGAATTGATTTGGACCCAGACTGATGTGAGAGCTTTTGGTGGGGAAATAAAAAGGGCATTGAAGATCAGGAGAGTTACTTAAGGTCTGATTTGCAGTAGGGCATGGGGGAGGAGGGAGAGGCTGGCTGCAATGTAGAGTCTGAGCAGAAGAACTGGGAGAAGTAAGGTTGAATAGGTGGAGTGAGATTAAGTGGGGCAAAAGCATCTTGAGAGTAAGTGATTGTCTGGGTCATGTTTTCATTACTTCAGCAAAAATTGAAAACATCAGTTTCTATTACCAGTAGCTCCTGATTTCTGGTGCCATGACAGAATGTTGTCCAAAGAGTAGAGGTGAAAAGAAGGGGTCAATAGGAAGGCATGTTCAACTGGCCTTTGAAAATATATTGTGAACATGATTAGGAGCAGCCGTGGGAAGTGTTAATGACAGAAGCAAAGGCACTTCTGGGAATGAGATAGTGAGAAAATTAGATGGCTATTAAGTAGGGCCACTAAGAGATGCCCTAAAATGACATCAGCTTATAGCCCAGACCTGCTCTGGGAACCTGCACTGGGTTGATTCCTGTCTTAAATGCTTTTCTAGGCCTATTCATTATCTCTCTCTCTCTGTCTTTTCTCTTCTCCCTTTCTCTCTCACTCACTCACTCTCTCTTACTTGTAGGCTGAGGAAGGATGGGATGGGTCTCCCCCATTTCATGGGATATAAAACACACACATAAATATCTGCCAACAGGACATGATAGATACCTACTGTGAGACAACAAGTAGTGGGGAATGCACATCTTTCTAAAATTTGAGTGTGTTACATTTTTATTCCATTCCTTAAGTAAGGACAATCAGGTATTTCCAGAAGACACTAAGTAGAATACGGCCTCACTAATGAATTGTCTCCTTCTCCACAAAAACCAGCATGAATGATAACGGGGATAGTTTTCAACAAAAGAAGAGCACCTGTATCAGTTATGTTCTCACAGCTTTACACTGGAGTCCTGTTGTGCACATGAAGAGCTTGCTAGAGAAAAGCTTTCATTTGCTTTCTGGTACATGCTTACAACTTTTGTGTTAAGCAAATCTTAGCCAGAAGAGCCCACTTACATTTCAATGTGGAATTTATATATACATATTGCTCATCTGTCACGGGCTTGGGGGTGATGATATATGTATATACATAATATGTGTGTGTGTGTGTGTGTGTGTGTGTGTGTGTGTATATGAACATGGAGTGAGGTTATGGCAGAAATGGACTTCAGCTCATAAAATCACTTGCCCAGTGATCTGAGCCTGGCCTGTCTTCATCTTGGCTGCCATGGTCCTGATTCTTGAATCTCTAACTTTCCCTGAGGAACCTCAGTCTCCCTAAATGGGCTACAGGAAGTGTTTTCCCAAGGAACCAGTGGCACAAGTAAAGCAAATATGATAAGTCATTCTGTACAAATGTCCATTTCCTTCAAAGGAAACTCCATGGCTCTCCCATAACCGTGCCTCCTCCCCTCCCTAAGCTCAGATATGAGCACAATAAAAATGGTACACAGTACGTTTGTCAAACTCTGGCTTATTCAGTCTTAAATACCAGCCCTGGGCCAGGTCGAAGGCCTCTCTTACCACCTTCCTGTCATGGTATTTTCTCCAGCATGAGACGAATATATTCATCTCATCTTCAACTCACTACTAGTAATTCGTATCACTACTGCAGTGGCTTAGCCTCCTGTGAGAAACTGCTTAGAAAGAAGGATCTATATTTCCCCCAAAATGAATAGCAACTTTCTGGATATTGAAGATGGGACAAATGAATTTCCTGATGTCCAATATCCAGAAAGCTACTATTTAACAATATATCCAAGTAAAATTAGTGAACGAAAAATGTTAACATTGGTTGGAAGCATCGCATTGTGAGACTTCGCTGGCTTAGGAGGTAGCTCTTCTGGAATAGAAGGTAGGTACTCTCCCAGTGTCTGACAAATTAAGTCTTACAAAATGTGTTACTGCTAAAACAAATGAGGAAAGGCAATATGGACCCACAACCAAATTCCATTTTCCATTTTAGAATCCAAATTCTGCTTACAACCCCCCAAATTGCAGCTTTCTAATTTTAATTTTTTCATATACAGACTTCACCAAGCCCCCTTACTCCATAATTTTCTCTGGCAGACCTCAAAATTGAGTATAATATAAGATAATCAAGAGAGTAGATACAATGCTTTGGGTAATTAGAGGAAGCCAAGTGACCTGCAGCTGGAGGGCTAGGATGACTGGGAATTGCTCATAGAGTTGGGTGAGGATTTTGAAATCCCTTCTGCCTGACTCCCCTCTCCACAAGCAAGGGAATCCAATCAGCATAGGTTTCCAGGCAGTGAAGTAGAAATATACACATGGAATTATATAATAACTCTTTTGATTCAAAAGTGAGAGTGAGACCCAGCTGAGACCACCAATGGGCAATTATGCTTGTTTCTGTGCATCTGCCCATGGGTGCATGCAGGCACATGTCTTCGGACTCTGGTGAGCATAGGCTTTCTACTGAAGAATAAGTTGAGGCAGTATATTCACCACAACTGGAAAGCACAGAAGCCAGGCTGACTGTGGTGAGGGGTGTGGAGTTGTAGCAGAAGTACCCAGTCTCCCAATTTCCACATGCACAAATGGTACTAAAAGAAAACCAGGAAGTACCACAGGCAGAATTGTCACACAGCTTCCCAAAGAGTCAATCAGCACTTGACTGTGAATCTCATCCCAGTTGAGATGAATCCAAGGTGTCAGAAACACCAAGGGGCCATCAACCTACACGAGTTAGAATAAGCTTCCTTAAAGATTTGAGGAATTGAAGAGCTGTGAGAGTGATTACAGACAACGTAGAGGTTTTACAGGTCTTACAAGTTTTGTAATTCAACCAGTTTCTCCTCTCTGGACCTCTGCGCCTGCCACAGTTCTGTCTTCTGCCTGCATCCTGGGTAATATCATGCACCCTCTTTTAGAGGGCACTGTATTGTAACTCCTAATCTGCCAGGGGGAAGGACAGAGAAATCTTTTTGATGGTTCCCCAGAGTGCAATTGATCATAAAATACTTTTAGTCCTATCTTCTCTAGCCAGTAATGTGCTGCATTTTCAACCCAGATATAGCAGAACTTGTCATGGATGAAGGAAGAATAAAAATGAGCCTTAATTAAGCCTAAATAGTTCATTGGCAAAGAGTAGGGGAAGCAGCAGTGTGATAAAAGGGTAGTAAAAAGAGGAAAAGGTTGTCACATTGTAGCTTACTCATCACTTTGAACCAGCCCAATGAGAAGATGCTGGCAGGCTGACATGGAGCATCCTTATGTGCTGTGGTGGCAGCAGGGCCCAGGCTGCCGGCAATGACAGTAGCACAAGCAGCTGCCATCCTCTGGACAAGCTATGCCAAGAGAGCTGGTTGACATGGAGTTGAAGAGACTCACTCTGTCCTAGCCCAGACTTCATAGCACAGATGCTTCCTAGGCCATGTAGCCCACAGGTCCCCTTCAGTCCTACCGAGTAAATGGTGGAGAGGGAGGAACATTTTTCTTGTAATTGAAGGATTAATGCCAAGGGCTTTCCCTTCAAAGCAGAGGGTTGACCATGGGGATGAGGGATTATAACTCTGTACCTAATATGATTGGTTAGACCGAAAATATTCAGAAAGTTCACACAAAGACAATCTTCAGCTGATGCCACCAGGTGAAAGCTAAGGACAATTCACCCAGCTCGACGAGACTGTCAAAAGGAAAGCATCCTAAACTGGCAGGCAGAGTGTTAATGAGAAAAGAGTTAGTTTAAGGTAAACAGTCACACACAAACACCACTCATATGTGTGGATGAAGCCTGATAATTCTTACTGTTGAAAAAAAAAAATTCACATTCTTAAAAGGAGTACAAGGTTAAGAAAAAACATCATAGAAAAAAGAAGCCGAAGAATCTAGTGGACTGGAACTCCAAATGTCCTGCTGAATATCCAGCAGGATAAAAAGGAGAGGAAACTGTAGCTTAGGCTAGGAAGACACAGTGACTTTGCCAGAATCAATGCAGTGTTTCTCCTGTCACTCTCTGCTTCTGTGGGTGATGGCCATTTGTCTACCAGCCTTCCTATTGGTGGTGAGCTCTCTGTCAGAAAGCCTTGGGGGCATTGAAAGCCATTCTCACTTGGCCAGTCGGATGGTGGTAGTTAGTTCATACCTTTTCTCATCAGATATTGAATACGTGGCCACTATTGCATCCAGTGAACACCACTGTCCTGGTAGATTAAAGAGAAGCTGCCATGGCCTTCAACTTGCAGTGACTATAATGCGGCATTAGGACAAGATAAATACCTAACTGGGAGAGGCAAGAGGAAAAAACATGGAGATACAAAGACAGGAAGTCACGGGGCAAATCTCAGTGGTCAGGTGATGCCACGCAGTGAGCAAAGGAACAGATTACTCTGAAAAGTAAATTGGGAGAACTCACCACACTTGGTAATAAGGTCCTCAAAGCAAGAGGTCAGTTTTGCAGCCACTTCATGCCAATTCCATTATCAGTTCTCTAGAACATAAATCCTACAATTCTTTTAGCCTCCTTTCTGTTGAGCAAATGCGCAGTTGGTATTGGGATAACAGAGCATTATCCCAACTTAAACCAACTTGGAAGATTCTAATTTTCATTGTTGTCCACAAAGGGGTGAGAATCAAAGAAAAAATAGTAACTAACACTATTCAACCAAGGAATGCCAAGGAATGCCAAGGATTTCCCACAACCCTAGGAAGAGGCAAGGCAGGAACCTCCCCTAGAGCATTTAGAGAGAGCATGGCCCTGATAACACCTTGATTTTGAATTCCCAGACTTCAGAACTGTGAGTGTATACATTTCTGTTTTATTTAGACCTCCCAGTCTAAATCTGGAGTAGCCCTCGGAAACCAGTACAAACCCTTCTTCCACTACTGCCTGTGGAAATCTCTCAGAAAATGGGGCTGATGCTGGCACCCTCCCGGGAGAAGCACCACAGAAGCCTGCAGGTGAATGTGATGAAGAGGGAACGGAGCATAGGCTTGGAGGAAAAAGCCTTCTGGAATGTCCATCTTCAGCAAGATACTCAGGCCATTCTGTGTTTTATGAACCCTGAAATTCCCCATAAAACCTGTACTGCTGATGGGCTAGCCCCTGCTCAGCAAATTAGGAAGGGAAAGACAAGGGTAGATAGAAATAACATTCACTGAGAGCTTATTGTATGCCAGAACACCGAGAGCTGTTCTGAGTGCTTCACACATAATATCCCATCGAATCCCCCCAGTAACTCCCTATGGTGGGAATGATTAATGGCCCTACTTTATAGATGAAGAAGTTGTCTCAAAGAAGCTACGTAACTTGCGTGAGGTCACTCAGCTAATAAGTCATAGAACCAGGAGTTGACCTCAGGCAGTCTCTGAATGATTATTGTAAGTTCAGAGACTGGGGGATTTAGAGGCTTCTCAATCCAGTTTTGTGTCCAATTAGGCATAAGAATAGCCTCTATTGGGTACTGGGAAGATGGTGGTCTAATCCCAATCACAGGGAGCTCAGTGCCTCACCTGGTAGTCCTTCTGCCAATGGAAGGATCTGAGCTAGAGATGATAACTCAAATGCTTTAAGGAGTCCAGCAAAGAAAGTTAGTGAGGGAGATAAGCAGGATGGCTTGTGGCCTGGAGAGAATGTGTTCATGATGGAATAAACGAAGAAACAAACACTGGGAGAGACAAAGATTTCAGCCACTGAATTGACCTGGGGGTCACACTGTCTGACTGAAGCAAGAGCCCCGCACAGGATCCAGAGCTGTGCAAAAAACCCCTAACAGGCTGTGCTACTGAGACCAAGACAATACCAGATGGGGGTAGTCAGGAAGTCCAGAGGGGCCTCAGGAAAGCAGAAAAAAAGAGGGATGGGTGGGAGGGAGGGAAGAAAATGAAGAGATTATGCTGATTCCAATCTCTGATCATTCTGGTTTAGGGCAGTTCTTGGTTTTTAATTTGTTTGTTTGTTTTCTTGCCCATGCTTTCTTGTTTATCCTCCAAACATTGAGGTATATAGTGGATATTATGTGTGGCTATTTTAGGAGAATTTCTTGGCAGAATGTCCATGCTCTTGTTTCTGGAAGTTAAACCAACCAAAGTGGTTTGAGGTTAGAGTAGGTAAGGTCATATGGAGAAACATGGAGAGAGGCGAAGAGTTCAGCAGTTGTGTTGCCTGAAGTGGGAGTCTCTGGGGCAGGAGGGTAGGGGAAGAGTGGGATCTGATGGTCCTAAAAGCAGAGAGGAGAGGCTGAAGGGACCACCTCTGCCATGAGAGAATGGGCAGCCACCAAGGCCCATGGGCACCTCTTTAAGCAGTTGGTCGTCTCTGAGACTCTGAAAACTTAGCTCAGTCCTAGAGTGGAGGTTGGTGGTAAACAATAAGATTAGATATCCTGGCATCTCAGGATAAGAATTGAAGTTGGTTTAATTTGTGGAAACTAGAGATGCAATATTTCTTTCATACATGAGCCTGTACATGGAGGTTGAAACCCGCAAAAGAGAGTAATGATTTCAGATTTGCAGCCAGTGGAATCTTTCATTTGGGACCATGCTTGATCACAAGGAGTGTAGTTTACTTGGGTATTGCAGAAAGACCATCCTGTGTCACGAAGAGAGGGTGTCAGGCACCATAGAGACTATTCAACACCATCTTTATGCCCTTTGAAACCTGCCTACCTGAGCCAGGGCAGCTGCAGTCCCTTGACTCCCTGTGAGCCCTTAAGACTGTGGACACTTTCTCCACTAGGGTCGGGCCAAGGACCCTGTTCATCAAACCCATGTTTTACTATATGGAGCCAGCAACAGAAACTTCATTTCATCCTATTTGGAAACTACTGATCAGGGTGACAAGAGTCCTCACAAGGAGGCTTAGAAAGTCCGTTGTGAAGGGGTAGAATACAGGAATGAGCACTGTGCCTCTGGATGGTATGTATTGGACATATTTCACGGACACCAACTTTACTGAATACCCAGGTGTGAAATAAGCTTTACGGAGTCATAAATTCATAACTTAACCTTTGCTTTATCCTTTGCTTTGTAGCTAAATGAAGAGAAATGTAGTCTCTGCTATCCTCTAGGAAGGGAAGAGGGAATTTTGAGCGACTGGCAACATCTAACTTTATTGGTCTGTAAATTCATCTACTCCCCTGGAATCATGTAATCACTCCATTCAGTATAAAAGGAAATTAGATGTGCAGATGATTTTTAGAAAGAGAAGGGTGACAGCAATAAAAATTTCTATACAGAAAACACAAATTTATCAAGAAATGCAGTGAGGACAGCCTTTGTGGGGGATTATTTGAGTATTTGACTTACTCTATTTTTTTTCAGAAACCTTTTTTCAGTAATTCCAGTGGATCCCACCCTGGCCCCTGAAGGAAGTTAAGGAGAATAAAGCATGCTCATCCCCTACTCTCGTCATGAAGGGTGGCTTGGAATTTAATGGGTGATTTCACAGGTAGGGTAGCCTACAGTGTTCTTCAGAAACTAAGCACCAGCATGAATTCCTTTGTCACTAGGGAAGCTATTAAATTATCATTGAAATAGTCAATTCCTTCTTCTTTCTCAAAATCTCAAATTCCCTTTCACTGAAGTTGTGTTACTATTCTTTTCCTTTAATCCGTTGAAGGGCAGCACTGATCTGGGTCCAAAGGAGAACAAAATAAGAATCACCCTATGGTCGACTGGGGGCAGTGGCTCACGCCTGTAATCCCAGCACTCTGGGAGGCCGAGGTGGGTGGATCACGAGGTCAGGAGATTGAGACCATTCTGGCTAACACAGTGAAATCCCGTCTCTAATGAAAAATAGAAAAAATTAGCCAGGGGTGGTGGCGGGCGCCTGTAATCCCAGCTACTCGGGAGGCTGAAGCAGGAGAATGACGTCAACCTGGGAGACAGAGCTTGCAGTGAGTCGAGATTGCGCCACTGCACTCCAGCCTGGACGACAGAGTGAGACTCCGTCTCAAAAAAAAAAAAAAAAAAAAAAAAATCACCCCATGGTCTTTTGTTGAGTGGAAGAAGTGCTAGGAAAAATGCCTGGATTCTGGAGTCTGCTCTGCCACTATGCTAATCCCTGCATTGGCGAAGTAAAAGGTCAGAAGAATCACCTCTAATATTCAGTGATTCCACAGTTGCACATAGCACCACTCTTGATGTGACAAAGCCTGGCCTCTTGTGTTAAGGCATCCCACACCCTTCCCAAATTCCTGCCCCCACCAAGAGATACAGAAGAATCCAAAAAAAGAGACCCATAGCCAGGCAGCAGTCCACTTAGACAGATTAAGAACAACACTTCTTACGGAGGGCATGGTCAATCACCCTTGTGGAATAGATTTTCCAGACCCATGCTTCCTGTGAGAAGGGTTTAATTTTCCTAGTGGGGGGAAGGAACAATCCCTAATTCCCAGAGCAAACCCTTCATGAAACATGATCTAGGCCCAGCAGCAAGCCCTCATAAGGCCCCAACCAAAAGATGTCCAGCCATCAAAATGAGAGGAAATTATACAGGCAAAAATATATTTTTTAACTACTATTGATGCCTGTCATAAAGATTCAGTTGATTGTCATGACTTATCCTATGTGCTCCAGAGAGCAAATACCACAAGAGCCAAAATCCATGATTTCTGTCAACCACCAAGCGCCAGCTGCAAACCAAGGCACCCAGTTCAGCATGACTGCTCCACAGAGTGGGCCACTGCTCCCAGGGGTGTATTTGGGTCTGGACCAGGAGTCTGAGTGTGGTAAGTGGGCAGGTGGTTGGTTTGTTTGGCTCCCATTCAGATTCACCGCCATGAGCTCCTCCCAAAAGTATGAATGTCAATGTGATTAGACTCAGCAAGTCTAATTTTCAGTTTTCTGCTGTAATGAGGAAGGTTCTGATTTAGATCATGAACTCCATGAGGTCTGGGGTTGTATGTTAGACAGTTTTTTTAAATCTCTGGGAAGTAGCTTGGTAGCTGCCATGGAATAGGTGCTCTATGACTTGTGACGTGAATAGGCAAGTATCGTTGGTTACATATGCCTCCCGACACACACACACATGCATACTGCCCTCTGTCTTACTTAGGCCTGGCTCTGATGTACATTAAAAGCAAAGCACAAAATGACAGCACCACACAAGAACACATAATAAAACAACTGTAATATAATCCTCTGCCCACCCACCTTTCCCAAGAATGGGAGCTTCATCCTTTGGTGAAGGGAAAAAAGGCTTTGTAAAACTAATCTCATTTCCCTCTTTGTCTTTCTTCTAGATACAATTTGGACTCTGGGAGTATTCTCATTAGGAGGCATCCTTAGCCCCAAGAGGTTAAGTGAGGTCCAGGAGAAACAGACACAGGTGTGGCAGATTAAGAGCTAGAGCAGACCCTATCCTACAGTAAAATAATCAAAGAGAAGTGAGAAACCTTCAAGACTTCAGTGCTGTCCAACCCAGTCTACATGGTTTGGGACATAATTCTGGTCATCGAGGGGTAGCATTTTGCTGGAAAGTCCCCTAGGTGTCTCATCTCAGGAGTCCAGCATGGTAGGAGATAAGAGGACACAGTACCAGGTGCAAGACAGTTGAGAGAGAAACTCTATCAGAGTGTAAGGGAGTGTATGAACCTTACAAGGGGATCCCTGCATTCTGAAGGAAAGAAGTGCTGTGAGTCTTACCCAAACCTTGGCATTCACAGATGCTTATACACAGTGGGAAGAAGACTTTTATAATAAGATGATCATTGTCCCAGTCTGCTTGGGACCATTCCAGTTTCTACTTATTGTCCTGGTGTATTATCCTGTTTGGCATTTGTTTGGGATTTCCCATTTTATAACAAAGTACCTAATGAAATTTTGGGTACGCATAGTCATTGATAACTTCTTATTAGGAGACAGGGTTTGAGAGCAGACAACTGGTCTGATCAAAATTTATTAGTACCAACCTTCATAGTTATAAAAAATTAAGCCAGAAGGATTGAATTCCATTGTGTACTCCAGTTTCCTTCATGGTCATGGAATGGTGTGTGAGACACTTTTAATACGTGATTACGTTTGAAAGTGACCAGCAATAGCTCATTTCTGTTTTCCTAACTTTCCACATGCAACATAGCAAGTATCTCCCTTTCAACAAGAATACACAGAGTGCCCTCTGATAAAATGAAAGGCTTGGATGTGAGCAGGAGAGGGCAGGTAACTTCCTCAGGTCTCAGGTAGTGGTGGGAGAAGGATTCAATGGTGATATCCATGCCCGTTGCTTGGAGTGCAATCAATTTTCCGTGGTCTGGGTCATGTACTATAGGAGGCTGCCAGGCAACCAGCTGCTGGGAGTCGATAATACATGTAGGAAACTTTAGTCTATATATACATGAGGCATTTGGAGGAAAGAGCCTAGTTCTGCCTTTACGTGTGGGCTGCACTTAGTGTCTGTCCTCCAAAGAATAGAGTATGGAAAGGAGGTCAGGGAGAAGGCTAACTTTGTAGCAGAGGATTGTGGCAAACACTAAATTAATCAAGTGACCAAGGTGAACATCACCAGGGATGTCAAGTTGATAGCTATCAGAGGAAACCCCACCCCTGATATTCAACGTGGGTTCTTTTCTATTTCCCTAAGCATCAGCTGGTCTGAGAAATAAAGGGAAAGAGTACAAAAGAGAGAGATTTTAAAGCTGGGTGTCTGGGGGAGACGTCACATGTTGGCAGGTTCCGTGATGCTCCTGAGCTGTAAAACCAGCAAGTTTTTATTAGCAATTTTCAAAAGGGGAGGGAGTGTACGAATAGGGTGTGGGTCACTGAGATCACATGCTTCACAAGGTAACAAAATATCACAAAGCAAATGGAGGCAGGGTGGGATCACAGGACCACAGGACGGGGTGAAATTGAAATTGCTAATGAAGTTTTGGGTACGCATTGTCATTGATAACATCTTATCAGGAGACAGGGTTTGAGAGCAGACAACTGGTCTGATCAAAATTTATTAGGAGGGAATTTCCTCATCCTAATAAGCCTAGGAGTGCTACAGGAGACTGGGGCTTACCTCATCCCTTTGTCTTTGACCGTAAAAGACAGCTGCTCCCAAAGTGGCCATTTTAGAGGCCTACCCTCAGGGGCGCATACTCTTTCTCAGAGATATTCCTTGCTGAGAAAAAGACTTCAGCCATATTTCTCCTATTTACTTTTGAAAGAAGAGAAATATGGCTCTGTTTTGCCCGGCTCACTGGAAGTCAGAGTTTAAGGTTATCTCCCTTGTTCCCTGAACATTGCTGTTATCCTGTTCTTTTTTCAAGGTGCCCAGATTTCATATTGTTTAACCACAAATGCTCTACAAACAATTTGTGCAGTTAACGCAATCATCGCAGGGTCCTGAGGGGACATACATCCTCCTTAGCTTACGAAGATGACAGGATTAAGAGATTAAAGCAAAGACAGGCATAGGAAATCACAAGGGTATTGACTGGGGAAGTGATAAGTGTTCATTAAATCTTCACAATTTATGTTTGGAGATTGCAGTAAAGACAGGTGTAAGAAATTATAAAAGTAATACTTTGGGGAACTAATAAATGCCCATGAACTCTTCACAATTCTGTTCTTCTGCCACGGCTTCAGCTGGTCCGTCCGTTCGGGGTCCCTGACTTCCCACAACAGATAGCATATGCCCCAGATATGACATGCTGAAAAGGCACTTCACCTCTATGGAATTCTTCCCCCAAATTTACAACCCCAGTCTCACCATCAGAAATACATCAGACAAACTCAAATTGAGGACATTCTACCCAATATTTGACCAGTAGTCCCAAAACTTTCAGGGTCATGAAAAATAAGGAAAGACTGAGAAACTGTCATAGTCTAGGGAAAACTAAGACAACATGACATCTGAATGTAACTGGTATCCTGTTACATTATCACAGAGGGTGGACATTAGTAGAAAAAGCAGTAATATCTAAATAAAAGAATATGGACTCTTAATAAAGCATTGATTTCAGTTAATAGTAATGTTGGTTTCTGAGTTGTGGACATGTATACCATGATAATGTTAAGATATTAACAATGGGTAAACTGAGTGAGGGATATGTGGGAATACCTCATGTACTATCTTTATAACTTTTCTTCAAATCTAAAATTAGTGTAAAATAAGAAGGTTATTTTATTTTTTGTAGCTGTAGTTATTAAATATCTGTAGTATCTGTAGCACACAAATTTTAGAAATATTTTAACACACATTTTAATGAACAGAAAAAATTCAACTGCACATTTTGGTAACAGAGTTATATTTACTACCGAACAATAAATCACTGTGGCAGGATACACACTTGCTCTTTTCTGCTCCTCATGGGTCAGATTTGTTGAAGAATTAGTTTTTAAGTCAACCGAAGGGCCGTTACATTAAGAGTACTTAACATTTTTTAAACAAGTTCTCTAAATTTTGTTTGTCGTTGACTCAAAATAGATTGGAAATTTTTTATTAAAGAATTCAATGAATAGAAAGCCCAAAATATCAGTGTTTGGAAATTTTTTAAATTTGCATTTATTTTATTTTAGATTCAGGGGATACATGCAGGTTTATTACATGGTTACACTGCATGGTGCTTAGTATTGTGCTTCTAATGATTTTGTCACCCAAGTAGTTATCATAGTACCCAAGGTAGTTTTCCAATGCTTAACTCTTCCCGTTTTTGGAATCCCCAGTGTTTATTGCTCCCACCTTTGTGCCCATGTGTACCCAATGTTTAGCTCTCACGTCTAAGTGAGAACACGTGGTATTTGGTTTTCCATTTCTGTGCTAATTCACTTAACAATAGTACCCTCCAGTCCCATCCATGTTGCTGCAAAGGACTTGATTTCATTCGTTTTCATGACTGTGTAGTATTCCATGGTGTATATGCACCACATTTTCTTTATGTAGTGCACATTTTCTTTATGCAGTCCACCAGTGAGGGGCACCTCAGTTGATTCCATGTTTTTGCTATTGAGAATAGTGCTGTGAACATGTGTATGCAGGTGTCTTTTTGTAGAATGATTTATTTTCTTTTGGGTATATGCCGAGTAATGAGATTTCTAGGTCAAATGGTAATTCTAATTTTAGTTATTTGAGAAGTCTCCAGTGTTTGAAATTTTTACTGACTATCAGTTGCTGATAACAAAGATTGCAAACAGGAAGATGTTGAAATGTATCCCTTTAAAATAAGAGAACTGGGAAAATAATGAGAGAGAGAGAGAGAAGACGATTATTTCTTGTTAATCTAAAATTCAAATTTAATTGGGCTTCCTGTGTCTTTATCTGCTAAATCTTGCAACCCTCATTACAGAAAGAAGCTTGGGATCCAGCCCAGATCATTTACTCAATAAACTTTTGTTAGCCTTGCTCTGTTAGGTCCTGGGGATAAAAACATTAAAAGATATAAACTTATCACTGAGGAACTCCATACTGTCTTACTGCCTTACTGTGTGGTCTTGGAGAAGTTACTTAACTTCTCTGAAATCTATGCCTTCATTTATAACATGGAGATCATTTCAGTCCTAAGCCAATTCAATGCACAAATGGAGCTCTGAGGATGAAGAAATTTTGGTTAAAGTCTAAGTTGTTAGACAAAACCTATGTTTAATCACTCTGTTAAGCATCTTTGGAAACACTGAAACCAGGTCAGATTTGTGGGCTAAGTCTCTTACATGTGTCCTAATAAATTCAATATTTTTGCCAAACTGCCATAGCCTCCTCTAGGGCAGCCAGCCTCCTCCTATTCTCCTTCCCATCTTGTTGAAGTTGCTCTCCCTATCTGAACCCCATCCCTAGAAAGAAGCATGAGAGAGTCAAAGCCTTTGGTGGCAGCAGCTTGCACAGTCAGACCCACAGAGACAAGCAAATTCCTCCTTTGTGGAAACACGAGTTCTCTGATGGGGAGAATTATAGAAACAGGTGTAATGGCATGATTACGTCTGTGACCCTCTCTAAGGTCTCCCTTAGGGAACCCTGAACTGCTCACTCCACATAGCTCAGGTGGTGCTGACACCTTGAGTAAGTATCCCAAGGCTGAAATGACCCCTCAAAAAGTCGTTTCATGTAAGCTCCAGATGGGACTGTGACAGAACATTGCAGCAATCATGGTGGAAACGTGTCCTAATATCTCTAGGGAGAGACAGACTCATGCATCCCTCATCACCACCCCGACCCCTCTCCTTCCACCATGAGGCAGATGAAGTCCTAACTCTGCTAGTCAGAGGTTAGATGCTGGCAACATTCTACTCCCAAAGACTTCAAAGTCTATCTGGGAAGGTAGAACCCATGCTATGCTACCTTGTGTGGTTTTTTGCTTTAATTATTTGTACATACGCATGGCAAGCGGCAAGTGAATCATTGCCTGACTTAGAAATCTAGGATGATGATTCTGATAGAAAAAAAAAAAAAAAAAACCTGAAATTTTCTTAAGACAAGATGCTTTGCAGAGTAAAGGATGTTGCTTCCCTTGATATTTCTTGTTCTGGTTAGAAAATCCTGATACAATTGGATTCTTTATTAAAATTGACAAAAGTATTGCTAAAGCATTCATCACAAACATAGAATGAAAACGATTGACAATTATGTCACCACAAAATATCCAATGATGTGACTTCCAGTCACAGGAGATCTGGGAGCCATTCTCCAGCCCCTCCTTACCCAGGACCTTTGACCAGGGTAGCCATGGGAAGTCACTGCCACAACCAAGAGGGACTTCTCTACTTCCAGACCCTGCTGCAGTGGGACCTCTGTGTCACACTCTCACTCCTGTCCCCTGCTGTGTGTTGTAGGATGTAACTTTCTTCCTTGTGGGCCCTTATCTGCTCAGGCCTTGCTGATGCGATTGCTCACAGCTCACTAGAGACCAAGGTATGTTTCAGTTGACTTCGCTATCAGGTTTTCTTCACTTGAGATACTTACTAAAATGCTTACTCTGTTAACAGGAATGGCTTCTGTTGGATGCCTGGGTCTCCCAGGCCCCCATCCTCAGATCTCTGTGCTATATCTGTGCTCTGTGCATGAGAAGCAGGACAAGGCAAGTGGGTATCCTCTGCCTGCTTTCTGCCTTTTCACCTTCTATGTAGTCAAACGAAATTAACTCTGTCTTACCTCTCTCTCTCTCATCATCATCATTTCAAAAGAAAACAACTGGACTGATTTACATCAAATTTGAGTGCATATTTGGGATAGTGTGCTAAAATATAAGCTAATATAAGCTAATAAAATATAAGTTAATAGCATGAAGTTTGCTTTCGGAGGCCGTGGGGAACTGGGAGATATTGTGCAGTCATCTTCAGAGCAGATTCCAAGGGCTATGAATTCACAGAGAAATTAAGAGGGTATATATAGAGAAAACAATGCTTTAAAATGTGAGTCACCAAAGAAAAGTCACAGCCCAAGTGCTGATTTACCCATTAGAGCAACTACCCACAGTCCTGGGAGGGGTGCATGCATCTCTGTGTATAACATTTATTATGCACCATATTTTAGGCACTATATAAAGGATGTTATATGAATTGTATCTAAGGAAGTTATATTATTGTCAGTCCTATTTTACAGAGGGGGCAAAAAGATTCAGAGAAGGTGATAGCTGTGTGAGCTTAGAGCAAGTTACTTAGGTAGAAAGCTAACATGGAAAGCCCTTGCAGTCTGACTACTTCAGAGTCACTTTTTGAAGTTTGTACTAAAAAATATTACATTATGCAGCTCCTCTGCAACCCATCAAATGCTGCCTCAGTGGTAGTGCTAACCAGTCCAGGCTTACCATGATGGAGTCTGTGTAAAATTAACATCTCACAGACATTCATTCTGTCTCATCTATACTGTCTACTAAGCCAGGAACACAGGCAGACACTGGGGTGATGGCTCAATATCAGAAGCCTTCCTATCATCTGTAATCTGACCTGTAGGGAGAAACATCCCAAATACAAGGTAGGAGCAATTTTAGCAGGTAAAAAGAGGAACTTTCCTCCCTAGAGGTCTGAGTGACATCAGAATGAATAATCAAGGGGGATCATATCATCTACTTTCCAGGGGAATGTTAAAAATAGCAGCAGCCTCTTTCTGTGGACATAGCGAGTAACACTATATCTGGGCCACTTTTGTATGCAATCTATCAATTCAGGAAGTAAATGCAGTTTACGTTGATACTGCACAAAGTCAAAGCAATTTGATAATTTTCAGCTTAACCAGTAAATTTTGATGGCAGATAATTCCCACCCTAATCTGGATGGTAGAGCTCTAATTATTCAATTTAGTTGTCTAAAGGGATCAACCCCAATGCAATACCACAGTTGCTTTTCCACATTGTCTGAGACAGTGGAAAGAACTGGCTGCCAGTGTACTCATGCATTCATTCATTAGGCACCTTCTACTTTCCAGACGTGATGCTAGGCACTGGAATTGCAGGATTAATAAAATGTATTTCTTATCCTTGAGAAGCTTGCAGCTTAATGGGCTGGGTTCTAGTCCCAGCTGTAATCTGAATAGCTACATGTTCTGTACAGGTAACTTCAAATGACTTGACCTCTTTTCTGGCTCTCACCTGCAATGTGATACCTGAGGAGATTATATTAAGACCCTTTGTTAGGAATGGGCCCTGGTTTACACTGCCATATACTATTGATGTCATCTGTCAACAAATCTTTGCTAGTATCTTCCATATACCACATACTGTACTTTGCAGAGATAATTTGGCAAGGACATGACCCCTTTCTTTATGAAGCTTGTGGTCCTGTGGGAGAGAAGAACATTAAGGTAAAGAGCAAAATACCATGAGGCCTGCTGTTGCATTGTAGGGTAGACAGGAGGCGCTGTGGTAGGGCCAGGGAATAGGATCCTTGGAGCAAAACTGGTTGGGTTTTAGAGATTAAGTGGCATCTGATTGTGGGAACAGGGGAAAAGATTCCAAGCAAAGGGAAGATGTGAGCAAAGATCAGGAGGCAAGAGAGAAGCTTTTTGTTTTAGAGAATTATAAACAGGTTAATATAATTGAAGGGAGAGGTGGGGAAGAAAAGAAGAAGGTAGGAAGAAGAAGGCAGGGAGGGAAAGGGGGCACAGGGTAGATGGGCAGAATGAGAGAGGGAAGGGAAGAGAGAGGAGAGGAAGGGAGGGAAGAGAGGGAAGGGAGCAAATGGGAATATGGAAAGGATTGAGAGGCAAAATAGAAAGGAAAAATAGGGACCAGATTATAAAGAACTTTGTGACCCATGCTTAGGAGTTTGGACTTGAACTTAGGGAAATCAGAGGTGGCAGAAGGCCTTAAACAACAGAATGCTGAGATTGGAAGGGAGTTTTACAGTACAACGCATGGAACACCTGTTGCAGAGGAGTCAGGAAGAGCAGGCCAGAGGTTGGTTGATTTGAGGCTTAATGAAAAGATTTTCTTCCCTCCCTCCCTCCCTCCGTCCCTCCCTCCCTCCCTCCCTCCCTTCCTTCCTTCCTTCCTTCCTTTCTTCCTTTCCTTCCTTCCTTCCTCCCTTCTCCCACCCTTGCCTTTCTTCTCCCTTCCCTTCTTTTTCTGTCCCCTCTCTCTCTTCTACTGTCTCCTTTTCTTCCGTTTTCCTCTACTCTCCTCTTCCACTGGGTGTTGGGGAAGCCATGGAAAATTCCGAAGCTTCACAGGCAGGAAGGAATGCTGTGCGGATTCTCCATGGCTCTGAACCCAACAGAAGTGGTTTTGTGACTGTATAAGGAGCTGGTGACATCCATTCCTGCTGAAATTCCTCATGATTAGGACCAAGCTCCAGCCCATAAGAAGGCAGGGACTGCCTGGAAGTGACTCAGCAAGGGTGGCACGGATGATACCAGATTCTAAGAATCTAAACTATGTGAATTGACGGAGCACCCTTGACTACTAAGCTGTTCTCTTCTTTCCTTCTGTGGCTTTGGCCTAGAAGAGGGTGTCAGGTTTGATTATACCCATCCTCAAACTCTGAAGAATAGTTGTACAGGGCTCTATGAGCTCCCTGTAACCCTGTTACTCTAAGCCTAAAGGCCTGGGCTAAAGGCATAGTCAAGGAATTTACAATACAAAGCAAAGAGAACCAAGGGGGAGCTAAACACCACAGGCTTTACTTGAATAAATGAGAACATATTGTTATACAATCCCCCATACGAGTAAGAAAATTGAGTACCTGAATAATTAAAAGACAAGACCAGGAGGTAAATATCAGTAAGGGTGAGCTTCGTCTTGAAGTGATGGTCAAGAATGAAGGACCCTAGGCCAGACTGCCTTGGTTAGAATCCTGATTCCGCCACTAAAGAGCTGCGCAAATGGGGCAAGTCATATAATCTCTCTATGCCTTTATTTCCCCATCTGTACAATGGGGATAATAATAGTCCGTATGTCACTGGGTTGCGGAAAGAATTAAATGAGTTAATACTTGCAAAGTACTTCAAAATAGCTCTTGGCACATAACAAATGTTTGTAAAGTGTTTTGTTAAATAAACTGAAAAAAATCATCTTTCCCTTTTCAAATAAGTTGTGTAGACTCTACACTGTAGGGTTACCTAGAGGTGAGACTGAAAGGTTCAATGACATCTTTTCAGTTCTGGGTGAAGGAGGCCTGAAAATAGAGAGCTACATGTGCCCATGGGTAAATATTAATTGTGATCCAGCAGATAGAGTTGGGCAATGTCTCTCTACTATTATGTCTTTGTAGTAAAGAATCTGAACAAAGAAACTGAAGACAAAGAAGAGAGATTTGTTCTTTAAACCCTTAGACCTCAGGCTGAAATTAATATGCTTAGATTAGAAGATAGCAATGCAATTTCTAAAAGTAAACTTGAGGGGAAAAAAATCAAGAGACCTAGCATTGTGTGGTTAAGAGAAGAAAAAGTGAAGTAAAAATAACTCCATACCCTCATGCAACCCCTCACAGGCAGACAACGTTATCCAGACAGAGGATAAGTCTGTCCCTGTGTCCACCCTTTAGAAGTTAAGGCTCGCTCCTAAGCTTGAGCCAACCCAGTCAGGTATCTCTCTGGCATAGACTTCCAAGATAGCCACAGGGAGAGGGATAAGTTGACACTTTCCTTCATGTTCTGCTCTGCTGTTCCTTCTAGGCAAGACCAAGATCTAGTTCAAAGCCTGAGCCAGCAGGAAACAATTCTTATTTCAGATTTCTGGCTACTGAAATGTTGTGTCTTCCCTAGGCTCTGTCTATAATAACTTCCTTTCCTCTTTCTCCCAGTATCTTCTCCTTGCTTCAAGATCCTTGGAGTTTTTGTTTTGTTTTGTTTTGAACCATTGCTATTTGGGACCCAGTCTTTTGGTTTCCAGATGAACCAACTAGACAGTTGCAAGTATGCAGACTCATCAGTCCTTCTTATAACAATGTTATTGATGTCCTTGATATCACTGCCCCAAAGCCATTTGCATGACTCAGAGAGATAGATGAAAGTGAGTGGATGAAAGAGAGAAAAAAACCAAAGGCCCCAAATCCAGCCCCAACTGCCATATACACACTTAGATCTCTCTCTCTCGCTCTCTCTGTCTCTCTTTCTCTCTCACACACACACACTTCCCTCATTTTCTGGGTGTGAAACTTAAACAAGTGGGGAAAAAGTTTTTCAACTAAGTAGCTTTGATGAATAAAATGAGAAATTAATTACTAATCAATACTTGTACAGCATGTTATATTTTATGACTGCTATTTATGCCCAGCAGCTGTTAAGTAAGCAACCCATTATAAAGGTGAGGATGTGAAGACAGATGACTTAGTAAAGAGCTGTGTGAAGGCAGGGCGCTTTAAAGCTTGACATACCAAGCTGCTGATCCCGTCTACAGGAAAAGAGCCCTTGGTATTTTTTACCCCCACTACTTAGGTCATGATCTGGCAATTGTAAATAATTAAGCAAGATTCGAACCCCAGCCCTGAATAACAATACTGGCTTATAAAGACAATAGGCAGATATTTTATTTTGCTTTTGTTTCAATGTCTGTCTGAACCACACATACCTGAATATATGCACACATACTACTTCCCATTTCAAATGATAATCTGAAGAGTTCAAGAGAGGTATGGGTACCACAAAAGGAGGGTCTAAGGGTAAATAAATAACCTATTTTAAAACCCTATTTGGAAAAAATTAGGTTTCAGATGAAATTCTAGGAAAATTCCAAGGGAAGTCTTATGATTTGTGGGCTGTACATTGAATAAAAGAATTCCTGATTGTGATGATTATTATACACCAAAATGAGTCACTGAAAGAGGCCGAGGATCTTTTATTAGAGAGTATTTTTAATGAATTTTAAACAGAAGTTATTTTCCCCCTTTGCAGTTCTGTAATGAGGATTTCATTCTGCCTGGAAGCTGAGGGATGGATGATGTCAACTTTCAAGGTCTCTTAAACCTGAATTGAGTTTCCCTGTGTTACTGTAAGCATCAAAACAAGGTGTTATGGGCTGAATAATTGTGTCCCTCCAAAATTCCTTTGTTGAAATCCTAACCCCCAAGGTGATGGTATTAAAAGGAGGGTAATTTAAGAGGTGATTAGGTCAGGTCCTGAGGATAGAGCCCTTATGAATGGGATGAGTTTCCCTGTAAGAGACCCTGGAGAGTTGTCTCACCCTTTTCCCCATCATATGAGGACACAGTAAGAAGGTGGCTGTCTGCATGCCAGGAAGAGAGCCCTCACCAGAACCTGACCATACTGGCATCATGACCATCATGTTCCAGCTTCCAGAACAGTGAGAAATAAATTTCTGTTGTTTATGAGCCACCCAGTGTGTAGCATTTTGCTATAGCAATGCAAAGGAACAAGAGGTAGAGCTGTTCTTATTATAAATGGAGCTGATAATGGAGTACAAAGTCTATCATTTGGTAAGGAACCAATGAGTGTAATGCATGTAAAATTCTTGACATAATATCTACCACATAGATGTATTCTGTTTATACTAGCCTTCAATAATTATAATGGTGAAGATAAAACTATCCAGTATATCCCTTGAACAGAGAATATTTTGGCAGAAGAGGTGAGGGCAGGGGATAGGAGGCAGAAATGTGTTTACAATGAGTACCTGAGGACCTTTCTCACAGCCAATTCCACTTTCTGGCACCTTGAGTAAAAACTTTGAGAAAAATCAAGAGCCCAAATTTTCCCTACCGCAGAGTTAGTCATCACCAGTCTATGAAAATTAAACTGATTTTATCGACTTAAAGCACTGGTAGCTTGGATGTTATCAGATATTGACAGTCTGTAAATTAATTCATTAGATTTTTTCCCCATCCTAGGGATATGATTTTGGTCATTCAATATGAAAAAACAAAACCTCAAAGAAAAGCAAAGGGATAATATAAAAGGAGGAGGAAAGCCTATGTATTAGTCCGTCTGCACACTGTTATAAAGAATTACCCAAGACTGGGTAATTTATGAAGAAAAGAGGCTTAATTGACTCACAGTTCTGCAGGCTGTACAGGAAGCATGGCTGGGGAGGCCTTACAATCATGGCAGAAGGTGAAGGGGAAGCAGGGACATCTTACTAAGGTGGAGCAGGAGAGGAAGAGAGAAAGGGGAAGTGCTACACACTTTCAAACAACCAGATCTCATGAGAACTCATTCACTTTCACAAGAACAGCAAGGGGGAAATCTGCCTCCTTGATTCAATTACCTCCCACCAGGTCCTTCCCCCAACATTGGGGATTACAATTCAACAGGAGATTTCAATGAGGACCCGGAGCCAAACCATATCAACCTAACTTGAAATTTTCATCTGCTAAGACATAAAAAAACAAGTTACAATTGTTCTTAAAAATCAGGGTGACTGACTGGCATGGGTAGAGAGATGTAAAAAAAGAGACTGGGTGCAGTGGTTCAAGCCTGTAATCCCAGCACTGTGGGAGGCCGAGGCAGGCAGATCACCTGAGGTCAGGAGTTCGAGACCAGCCTGACCAACATGGAGAAACCCCGTCTCTACTGAAAATACTAAAATTAGCTGGGCATGATGGTACATGCCTGTAATCCCAGCTACTCAGGAGGCTGAAGCAGGAGAATTGCTTGAACCCGGGAGACGGGGGTTGCAGTGAGCTGAGATGGCATCATTGCACTCTGGCCTGGGCAAAAGGAGCAAAACTCCACCTCAAAAAAAAAAAAAAAAAAAAAAAAAAAAAGAAAAGAAAAGAGAAAGCAGCTGAAGCTTGAGATGCAAAAACTACTTGTAAAAAGGATTAGGTTGGAGACACTGGAAAGGAAAAAACCTACTGGTCCAGAGCTTGCTAACAGATAGGTTGGAAAGACATGGAGAGTTATAATGGAGATGGCAAATTGGTGGCTCAGAGATTGAGTTGAATCTGCTGCTATGGTTAACCCCCCTTTTGTAAAACAAACAAAAACAACTATAGTTAGTTTTTAACAATTAATAATAGGAAGAATTCACAGCACAGCAAACTGTGGAGTTCTGGCTTCTTTTTGAAAAATCAGAAGATATGGCAGAGCAGAATCTTTCCTCTCCCAGAGCAAACACCACTGTGGTCGCTCTCTCCGTGGGTGCTCCCAGCTCACCACAGTCCCTGTTCTACTCCTTTCTGAATTAAGGCAGGTGGCTCCGTTACTTTACATGGTTTACCGGTTCCCTGTAGCCACTGGAGTTTGCAGCTCTCAGTTAAAAGGCACTGAGAACCTGAGGACAAGGCAGCGAGGGCTGTCTGTTGGAACATAGTAAAGAAAGGTGACTTCCAAGTAATGAGTTAGTCATCAGTGCTTCAAAACACCTAGCACCAAACACAAATTACAAATTGTACCCCATGAAAATGCATGATTACAGCGTATCAATTAAAACAATATATATATATTTTTAAATAGCACCTAGACTTAGGGGCTTGGAAGGCAGGCAACACAGATTTTTATCTTTGTATTCTAGTCCCATCAGGTCTTGTGGACATTTGTCAAAAAACAAATAAATAAATGTTGTAAATATTTAAAAATTAGATCAGGCAGTTTCTTCTCCATCAGTAATTATAAATTAAATGTAAATACGGCATATTGGTGGGACTAGGACATTCAACTTCAAGATAGTTCTTATAAAAACGTATCTTCCTAGAACAGAACTGTCCAATAGCACTTTCTGTGATGCTGAAAATATTCTTTATCTGTACTGTAGACACTGGCCACATGTCTAGTGTCTAGTTTTAAGTCTAAAATTTAGTCTGAAGAATTAAATTTTAAAATTTTATTTAAATTTTAATTAATTTAAATTTAGATAGCCATATATGGCTATTGGCTACTATACTGAACAGTGCAGAAGAGAGGACAAGCATGTCTAAGTTTAGAACTATAGAAGTTTAATATTTACTCATTCTATATTGTTAAGGGGGAAATAATTAAGAACAGATTATCAAAAAAGTCAGATTCTATTATTATATACCTTTAAAATGTGTACATAATAGAATACATCTGAAAAGATAGGTTCAAAATATTAGTAATATGTATTTCTGGAGTGGAGTCATGGTCTTGTTTTGTTTTTGCTAGGATTTTTATGGCTTTTGATTCTTCTGTATTTTCAATTATCTCTAAAATAAAGTAGACAATTTGTTATAAAATTTTTAAGTGATTATTTTCATATTTGCCGACAAACTTCACCCCATCACCAAGCACAGTGTTTGTAAAAAGTTTTTATTGCATTTAATTGACACACTGCCATTTAATTGAGTTTCCTCCCCTTCCCTAGAAATATATACACATTTGCACAGCAGTAGGAAGATAGAGAGACACAAAGGGATTTGGATGTGTGACATGCAGACATAAAGAAGGGTGGAGGCAGAGAGCCCACACCCCTTCTGGCTCTGGGTGGGCAACCTGGAGAACCACTGGGGCCCCAAGGACCTGTACCCAACCACAACCCATGATTTCAAGAAGCCCTCTAACACAGAGGTGAGTCATGGTCCTGGTGGAATGGGTTCTGATCCTGGGACTCAGCCAGTGGGAAGGCCAGACCTAGCACCACCCTCTAATAACAGACACAGACTCAAGCGGAGGCCAAAACAAATGCATTGCATCATCTTGGATTGTTATCCTCTATCAAAGCCTCTATCCCTTGGGATTAGAAATTGGGTGGAGACAGAGAGAGAGGAAAAAGAAAGCAGGCTGTAAATATGTTCTGCTGTAGACAGATTAGTCCTCTAGGATCTGAATATCCATGGTGAAAGGGATCTAGAGCGGACATTGCATCCACTCTCTTGACTCTACTGCCAGAACCCATATCATCTCAATTGCAAAGGTACTCTGTGTTTCCAGACCACAGAGACAGTGATAGGGATAGGAAGTGATTTCTTGTGTTTAGTCTAAGTATCTCCAGGTGATAGTTCATGATACTTGCCTACTGCTTTGCTAGAGATCTATTGTTCTGTGTATGTACAAGTCTAGTCTCACTCACTTCCCCATACATGGCAAATGCCTATTTATTTTAGGTATGTGTAATTAAGGGGTCACTCTAGAGATTATTGTTTTCATTCTTTTTCAAGTGGACAAACCAAGATAAGGCAGTAGGGAAAGAAAGAAATTCAAACTATCAGTGGTATAAATTATATTGGAATAGTCATTTGATAAGTATGCCTTGATGACGGAATTTAAAAAAAGAACCCAACTTTCTTTTTTCCTAGGTTCTTTACAAATGCGTGACCAAAGATATACATGTCAAAGAAAGAGGACTGGAATATCTCTTCCTGTGCTTCTATGTTTCCCTTCCACATAGATGACCCCAAACTGTAGAACCTACTGAAATATTTCCTCACCTAGAGTTGGGAACATTTCTCATGGATTTATAGTCCTCTCCTATGTTTTTTTCCCCTCTAATCAAACAAAAAAATCTTCATAGGAAGAAAAACATCAAAAAATTTTCCATTTCACATCTGCCATTTGAGATCCAGTGGATTCTTTTTTTTTTTTTTTTTTTTTTCATACTGAACACACTGAAAATCAAGATATGGAATTTTACTAATGTGGATAATAAGAGAGACGAAAGTGAGATCAAATCAGGATGAACTAATCAGTCTCTAAGAATAAAGTATACAGTCTCCCTCTCAGATACCACCTGCTCCATTTGTAAAATCCCATTACTCTGATCGGGGCAGCATGCTGTTTTATCTGTACTGAAATATCCCCATTGACCATCAGAAGGTGAAAAAGATACAGTTGAGGCTCTAGGACTGCAGCTGGGAAGGGTCAAATGGATTGGGGATGGAGAAAAGAAAGAGGCAGTATTATCTCAGTAGTAAGAAAGTCTGAGCCCAGTGCAGTGGCTCATGCCACTTTGGGAGGCTGAGGCTGGTGGATCACCCAAGGTCAGCAGTTTGAGACCAGCCTGGCCAATATAGTGAAATCCTGTCTCTAGCAAAAATACAAAAATGAGCCCGACGTGGTTGTGTGTGCCTGTAGTCCCAGCTACTCGGGAGGCTGAGGCAATTGCCTGAACCCAGGAGGCAGAGGTCGCAGTGAGCTGAGATCATGCCACTGCACTCCAGCCTGGGCAACAGAGCGAAAGTCCATCTCAAAAAAATGAAAAAATAAAAAGGCTTGATACAGGATGGGTGAGGCGGCATAAGCTCCCTCAGCTTTGCTGAGGCCAGAAACACCAACAATGCTGGAGTTGAAGTTCTATGTTAGGTTGTAGTATTAGAAAAGGAGAGCCTGGGATACTAGTCTGAGAAACACTGACTCAGTGTAACTGGCAATTTGGAATCATTGGAAGCTCAAGCAAAGGGATACTATGGCAAAAATTGTATCTGAGGAATATTAATATGTCAGGGCTACGCAGGCTTCATTTACAGGACAGAAGAGAGACTGCAGGCAGAAACACCAGTAGGAGAATATTGCAAGAATCCTGGTTTGAGGTGATGAGGGCTTGCAGAGAAGGCTGGCAAAGGGATAATAATAAAAATAATGATATAGGTCACTTTAACTGAGCTCTTACTATGCGTTAACCGTTGCACTAAGGGTTTTACTTTCATCAGCATGTTTAACCGTTATAACAATCCTATAAAGTAGGTCTATTATTCTTATTTTCAAGTTTGGAAACTGAGACTTATAGCTGCTAAGTAAAAGCATGAGTCGGAGAGGCATTTCCAAGGTACATTCAAAGGATTTGATGAGCAGGTAGGGTTAAGGGAGGAAACAAAGAATGTTTTAGGAGCCTGGATAACTGGGGGCATGTGGGTGTCAGTGATAGAAAAAGAGTTTTGCAGGAGGAGTCCTTTTGTGGGGGGAGGGAGAGAAGCAAAGGGTCTTTTTGTATGAACTTTCCATCTGCTTCAAATTTTCAAATTCTGAGTTTCTAGCACACTTTCTCAATAGAATCTCCTTCCCCCAACAGTTCTATGGCTTGGGAAATAGACCTACCTCATGGAGAAAGCTGGGGTCTGGCAACACTGACCCAACAGTGAACCAGACAGTGAATGAGAATCCTGTGATGAGGGTCTTTGTCCTTCCCCATGTGGGCAGGTGCTGCCCTGGTACCTTCTCGTTGGCCATGGGACTGGCTGAAGGCCCTGCTCCTCCCTAGCTCTTTGCCACCCCCAAACTCCCTCAGTCACTGCAGGCTTCTGGGAGCCTGCGGAGACAAAACTGTCTTCATTTCTCCACAAAGGCACCATGTCATTCCTAGCACTTTGATTTCCTACGGTCTGAGAGAGCGGTAGTTTGTGGGAAGATAAGAGCAGTAAAAACGTCTCTGTGAAGGATGGGACTTCCAAGGGGGTCTGGGAGTAGCATCCACCAAAGGCCAAAGGGAGGTGGGGTGAGCAGTTCTGACGTCAAAGAGTCTCCAGGGTCTTGACACAGAATGAGATAATGGCTTTTTTCCTGAGGGAGAAAAGCCCCCCTTGTCCCTAGGGTCTCGTGTAACTTGGGGCACTAGGAGGTCAAACACAGATGAAAGTTCTGTGCTCACATTGAGAATCTTCTCCCTGTTAGGTTTGCCTTAGAATACGTGCTTATGTGACACACATATGCTCATAAATGCATGCTCTCTCTGGATAGAATTTGAATGTGACTGGTTTTTACTTCCTTATTTCTTTCTTCTGTACTTCTTCTCTTCGACAACCCCCTCTTGACCTTCCTCTTCTGCTTCTTTTCTTCACCCCAGCAAGTTAGAGGAACCCCAGATTGCAGAACTCCTATGAGAAGAGTGAGGGAAGATAATTTCTATTCTTCACTAAATCCATCAAGTTGAAGTCAACTGTCCTGTAATCTAGTTGAATAGTTAACTGGGGAGGCATAGGACTCTTCCTAATGGTTTGAAGTATGGGATTCAGGTTCATTGAATGAAAGCCCAGAGCAGCCCAATCCTGAATTATGTCATCCTTACCAGACCTTATTGGTGCTCAGTAAGACCCGCCATCCCATCTCCAAGTATCTAGGTAGGACCTCTGAAAATCTGTCTTCTGTTAGGGGATCATAAAGGAGATAGTCAAACCCATAGCTTTCCAGATTGGGTATTTTCAGAGCAGACAGAGCTTCCCTTTTCTTTCTGTATCAGAAGGTAGGAGTGCCTCTTGCCTCAAGATCTCCATATAATTGCCCCGGTGTGTAATTTCACTTTGCTCACCACATCTATGTCTTTGTAGACAAAAAGTATTCCTTTTCCATTTGCCTAAGAGTAGAGTTGTCTGATAATTTTGACCCTAACTTTTTATATAATATGGCAAGAATTCAATCAGTTAATAAATTAGTATTCTGACTAGAATGATGTGTGCAGAAGGTCAAGTACTTCATATATTTTGTCCTCCCACAATCTTTCAGGAAATGTGGGCACATTGCTCAAGGTCTAGTCATTTATCTGTCCCCACCTCTCTCATGCCCCATAGAACCTTTTGGCATATCAGTGTTGAAAGATAACACCAAACCCGAAAGGAGATGTATGAAATAAAATCAACTTTCCTCATTTTGCCTGGCTAGGAAGGCAGGTTTTTGTTCACTAACTCGTCCCACTAAGATTCAATGATGCTCTGACATGCACTTTGATGGGCAGAGGATTTTCTTTGTAAGTCCTGCCTTCATGAGCTGACAGCTGGAGGACACAGCAGTGACTTCCATGGGTCCAAGTGCACTGTTAATTTCCTGTGGCTGCTGCAACACAGTGCCTCTAACTAGGTGACTTAAAACAATAAAAGTTTATTCTCCCAGTTTTGGAGGCATGAAGTCTGAAATCAAGGTGTCAGCAGAGCCATGTTCCCTCTGAGACTCCTTCCCTACTTCTTCCTAGCTCTGGAGGTGGCTGTGGAGCCCTGGTGTTCCTTCGCTTGCAGCTGCATGGAGTTCCTTGGTTTGCGCATGACACTTGCTGTCATTATCACGTGACATTCTTCCTGTGTATCTCTGTTTCCTTTTTCTTTTTTAAATCAAAATTGTATATGCTTAAGATGTACAACTGAATACTACAATCAGGCTAAGTAACATATCCATGTCTTCCCATAGGTACCATGTGTGTGTGTGTGTGCATGTGTGTGTGTGGTAAGAACACAAGATCTACTGTCTTAGCAAGTTTCAAGTATATGATACAGCAGGAATCCCCAAGCCCTGGACTACCAGTATGGGTCTGTGGCCTGTTATGGGACCTGGGCCACACTGCACAGACTCCCTCCTTACTTTCTCCTAACTCTGGTGTGATGAAGTGGGTGGTGGGTGGGTAAGTGAGCGAAGCTTCATCTGTATTTACAGCCGCTCCCCATCACTCACAGTACCTCCTGAGCTCCACCTCCTGTAAGATCAGTGGTGGCATCAGATTCTCACAGGAGCACAAATCCTATTGTGAACTATGCATTTGAGGGATCTAGGCTGCACACTCCTTATGAGAATCTAATGCCTGATGATCTGTCACTGTCTCTTGTCACCTCCAGATGAGACCATCTAGTTGTAGGAAAGCAAGCCCAGGCCTCCCACTGATTCTACATTATGGTGAGTTGTATAATTATTTCAGTGTATATCACAATGAAATAAGAATAGAAATAAAGTGCACAATAAATGTACTATGCTTGAATTATCCTGAAACCATCCCCCCTAACCTGGTCCATGGAAAAACTGTCTTCCACAGAACCGGTCTCTGGTGTCAAAAACAATGGGGACCACTGCAATACAGTATGATTCACTCTATTCCACACACAGTACCTTAGCTCTCCAGAATTTACACATCCTGCATAACTGAAACTTTGGATTCTTTCACCAACCTCTCCCCAGTTCCCCTAAGCCTCCACCCCTGGTAACCACCATTCTACTCTCTGCTTCTATAAATTGAACTCTTTTAGATTCCACATATAAGTTAGATCATGCAAGTGTTTTTCTTTCTGTCCCTGGCTTATTTTACTTGGCATAATGTCCTCCAGGTTGTCACAAATGGTAGGATTTCCTTCCTTTTTAAGGCTGAATAATTTTCCTATATATATGAATAAAGACATTGTGGCATATATACACCACAATTTATTTTATTTGTCTACCAATAGACACAGGCTCTGTTCATAATTTGGCTATTGTAAATAATGATTCAATGAACTTGGGATGGCAGATATCTTTTTAAAAATTGATTTAATTTCCTTCAAATATATACCCAGAAATGAAATTGTTGGATCATACGGTAGCTCTATTTTTATGGAACCTCCATACTCTTTTCTATAATGGCTATATCAAGTTCCATTCCCACCAACTATGTATAAGTATCCCCTTTTCTCCACATCCTCACCAACATTTGTTGTCTTTTGTCTTTCTGATGACAGCTATCCTAACAGGTGTGAGGTGATACCTCATTGTGGTTTTGATTTGCATTTCCATGATGATTAGGGATGTTGAGCATCTTTTCCTATACCTTTTGGCCATGTGTATGTCTTTTTTGGAAAAATATCTGTGTCTTTGTAAGTACTTTTCTTGCCTATGTTTTAAGCAGGTTATTTATTTCCTATTGAGTTTTATGAGTTTCTTATCTATTTGGATATGAACTCTGTCAACCCTCCATATCCTCGGGTTCCAGATCTATGGTTTCAACCAACCTTGGAAAAAATATTCAGAAAAACAACATTATTGCATCTGTACTGAACATGTACAGACTTTTTCTCTAAATAATACAGTATAACAACAACTTATATAGCATTTACATTGTATTAGGTATTAAAAGTAATCTAGAGATGATTTAAAGTATACAGGAGGATATGCATAAGTTAATGTAAATACTATTCCATTTTGTATAAGGGACTTGAACATCTGCAAATTTTGCTATCCACAGGAGTCCTGGAATCAATTTTTGTGGATACTAAGGGATGACTATATATGGTTCTCTCTTCTTAGAAGGACATCAGTAATGTTGGATTAGGGCCCACTCTAATGATTTCATCTTCAATTGATTTTATTTGCAAAGACCCTATTTTCAAATAATGTCACATTCACAGGTACCAGCGATTAGGACTTGAACATATTTTTAGAAGACAACACAATTCAGCCCCTAACAGCTACCCGTTTCCCCTTCATCACTTGCAAACTCACATACAAGCAAGCACACAGCCACACCTGGCCAAGCCTTGCCTGCTGCAGAGGCAGTGCTGAGAGGTGGGCTTGGCCATTAGCCTGCAAGTGGCTTCTGGCTCTGGGCTGGTTAGCCATCTGACTGTGAGCAGGCCACATACGAATTCCATTTTTGAACAAACAAGGACACTGAGGCTTTGAGAGTTTATCTAGCTGACCAAACACACAAGGAAGTTATGAGGATGGAATAAAGTACCCTTGTGAAAATAAGCTGTAAAACCTGGGAAGCTCTACAAATGTGATGGAAGTCCTCATTTTCCAGGCCATTGTGACCTTTATGATGAGATAAAATCTTATATTTAAGAAGGTGGAACCAGAAATGATGGGCTTTTTTCTCCCCAGTGACAGATCACTTCCTTCTTTTCCAGTTTCTTCCAGAATCCAGAACTCTTCCATAAAATCCCAGACATGTTTTTCCTGGAGCCCTTGTTCCCTTAATCATTATTCCCGCCTGGGATTCTGAGAATATCCCACCTTCATGCCTGATATGTATGTACAAGGAACTTTTGCTCCCATTTCTGAGGGATCCATGTAAGTCAGAAAGTGGTTGGACGTTAGCCGCAAAAAAGACCTGTCTATGAGCTCAGTTCTGGCCATTTGGGAAGTCCGGCCATTGGGGATGGACCAGAGTCACTGCAGTCCTAGAACCTGAGGACATTTCAGTGTTCAATGCTATGGAAGAGAGATGTATCCCTTTTTCCATGCCCTCTTGCCAAACTCTGCTGCACTTGCCACCCTGAAACCATAGTGATTGTTCTCAAACCCAAATCTGATCATGTTTCTCCCCTGCTCAAAAGTCATCAGTGAGTCCCATGATTGTCATGACTCCTCAGCCCTTCATGGCTTGGCCTCTCCCCATGGACTTTCAGTGTATCTGTGAACGTCTATCCTCTGTTTTCTGGATATGCCAACCTCTCACCATTCCTGTCTGTTTTATATTCTAGTCTTTCAATTAGAAGGAAAACAAAACATAATCATGTCTGATATTTTACCCCAAGATGTGGATCATGGCCCCATGCAGCCCAGAGGATTTGTGAACCTAAAGGTAAAATTTTTCTTTTTGGTCATTTTCAATCCACTTCCCCATGTTCTGCCTCCATTAGAGCAGATGTTCAACTCCATCAGCTTCTGGGGTTCCTTCTACATTCTTGCAGCTATTGTTGTTATTGTCAGATCATCCCTCACATTAGAATCCAGATCACATGGACCTGGAAGAATGGAAAGTGTGTACACCCTGTGTGAACATTCACACAATGACAATAAATCGTAGTAAGTGACATCAGCATCCCTGGTATGAATTTTTTCTATCTGTGGAGGAGGCTCAAACCCTTGTATTTTCTCCCTTCCATTCTCCCTTCTTTCCATCTCTCCTGTCCCAGACCCCCACCCTGTCACAGCAGGGCTGTCACAGGGAAATCTGGCAGGCCTTTCTGAATGCTCCAACTGGCCTCTCCTCTCTGGGAAGTGCTTTTCCTTTCTCTCTTCTCTCACCTCTCTAAGTTCTCAGATTCTTTGGAAACTCCTGTTTCTTTTGTAACTTTCCCATCAATCTCCCCTTTCCAACCAATTACATCAAAAAACAAACAAACAAAACTCACTGTACACACTGCAGAGAAGGTCAAGTAGGCAACATTCTATCCCATACCCTTAGCCATAGGCAGCACTTTACATTCTCAGCTAACTACGGTGACACCCAGACATACCTTCCTAAGGATTATCTGTTTGGGGGTCTCAGCTCCAGGCCTTGCTTTCTGTCAAATAGGAGCCCAAGCATCCAGATCTCGCCACCAAAGTCTATGCCTGATTATACCCAGACTCAGTTGTTTGCTGTCTTAAGTAGATAGAAACAAACATCTTTGACTTACCTGAAGCACGAACATAGGTGAGGACATTTCTACATCTCTCCCTTAGATAAATCAAAATTAATAAGGATAACCTCACCCAAAACCTCAGGGTAGACCAAGCAAGAGATGAGCTATTATGAGTCTGGATCCTAAAGATTCCATTGGTGTACTACCCTATGGATTCATGTTTTTGTGCATTTTAATGTGAAGCCTTCAGCTGTGACTTGGCCTGAGAGAGGGTGGGGGTGCCCAGAAAGACAGATACCAAGCTAACATGCCACAAACTCAGCTTCCCAGTGACTTGCACCCTGAGAAATTCAATTATCACTTCTGAGACACGCAGCCCAGAGGGACTCACAGGTCTTGGATAAGGTGCCAAAAATAAGGAAAAGAAGAAATAAAGAAATGTAAAAACTCCTGATCCTGCAAAGTATTTGCTTGATAATGCAAACTGAAAACTTGACGAGCTTCCGTGAACTGGGAAGGTCACACAAGCTTACCTTTCTTACCCTCCAAGAAAGAAAAAAAGAAAAAAAAAGAAAACAAACAAGCAAGCAACAACAACTGAAACAAATGTATACACTTTAGTTTTGTAGGGTGAAGTGGAAGGGTGAGGCATGGCATAGGGCTTTAAGCAGTAGTTAGGTTCTACTATTAATAGATCATTCTCTTAACCTCTCTGACCATGTGTTTCATTGTCTATGTGTAACCCTAATAAACTCAGAGACCCATGTGCTTCAGTCTCAGAGCAGTTTCAGATTTAAGCAGCAATATCCCCAAACTGAAAGTAACAAAGATGGAATTCTATTTATTATTCATGCCTCTCTGAAGACACTAAAGGGGATGGAAACACATGGTTCTCAGAAACACTTATGCAAATTCTCTTCCGTCTCCAACCTACTTTCTTATCGTAGCTACTCTGATTCTGATCTCCAGAGGGAAAATAAAAGGCTTCTTCTTTCACTCCTTACTCATACAGTTTTCTGCCGCTTCCATCCTCCCTCCTTACCCTCCAGTACTGTCATACATAGATTTATCTCTTCTATTATCAAAATAATCTTTCCTCTGAGAAGACCATAGAGGTGAAAATTGGACTAGCATTTACAGGATTCTTTTTGGTGAGGTTGGAAAAGGAATAAGTCTATAAACATTTCTAAATTATTCATTCCTGTATTATTAATTTTTGTCCCATAACAGGAAATGTGATCCTCTAATCTCTCCTTGGTTACCTCACTAGTTTGTTGTATAGATCAAATAAAATGTTGCACATTCCTTTAGGAAATCACACATCATTATAATCATGTATGGCATTTTTATATGAATCTATGGTAAAAGGATGGGCATAATTTCCTTTTCTTGGGTACCAAGGCAAAAATATGTGGAGAGGAAGGGAAGAGGTTCTTTCTAAAATAACCCTGTAAATAATTATACTTCTGAAACTGGTAAGCATATCCCTGTATTTTTTTAAATATGCCTTTTTGGTACTTTTCCAGATTTGGCACTCCTAAGAATCAGGTTTTGTTTTTGTAATATTGTGTGTCTGTAAATTGAGTGTTGCATTAATCAATTAGCTAATCCATCCAACTAATAAAAATTTGTCAATAAATTAGCAATTTGCTTCCACATTAAAAATAAATGTCTTCCATGAGTCAGGCACTGGTGTTAAGTAAATCATAGTCCTTTCCTAAAGGAACTCACAATCTAGTGGGTGAGGTGACAATGTGTTTTAAATCATTAATTCCTGATGGAGCAAATTCCAAGGAGAAGGGTGGGAATTAAGAGCCCAGACTACTGATGAAGCCACTACTATTGTTGATACATAACCCAGTTCCTAATTCTCCTGTGGACTAACACATCCAGAGGGAATTCAGCAGTTGTGGCAGACACTGTCGTCTGGCCATGCTTTAGCTATTTACATCACCTCTTCCTCTGCCCACGTCATACAATAGAGACTGAAATGTACAAGTCACAGTTTCTAGCTTCCCTTGAAGTTGAGGTATCTATGGAACTCAGTTCTGACCATTAGGGAAGGCTATTGAAGAGCTTTGGAAAAAAATTATTCCCGGCCAGGCATGGTGGCTCATGCCTATAATCCCAGCACTTTGGGAGGTCGAGGCGGGCAGATCACGAGGTCAGGAGATTGAGACCATCCTGGCTAACCCGGTGAAACCCCATCTCTATTAAAAATACAAAAAATTAGCCGGGCTTGGTGGTGGGCACCTGTAGTCTCAGCTACTTGGGAGGCTGAGGCAGGAGAATGGCGTGAACCCAGGAGGCAGAGCTTGAGTGAGCTGAGATTGCACCACTGCACTCCAGTCTGGGGACAGTGAAACTCCATCTCAAAAAAAAAAAAAAAAGAAAGAAAAAAAATTGCTCCCTTGCAAAAGAAAAGAGAAGCAGAAGAAGGAAAATTTCCTGCTTGGTACCACTTTCTATTTCCGACCTTTGAAGACATGATGTTCAATTATGCAACTTGCATTCTGCAAATATATGTGGCAAGTTGGAGAACCTAAACCAATGAACCTGTGTTCTTGGTGACATCATTGAGCCGACAAATTAACTAGGAGGCCATCTATCTCAGAAGTAAACAATAAATGTTCATCCTTTAGGCTACTGCATTGAATACATTTGGGAATAACTTCAGGCTGAGGTCCTGAGGAACCTCAGCCTGAAATTAGTGCTGTGGTGGAGAGAAAACCATGAGGAACACCGATTCAACAGAACTTGGATCTGACACTGCCAGCTGCTGATGAGTTGTGTGATCTCAAACCCATCTCTTAAGCTCAATTTCCTCACCTGCACATGAGGAGATGAAAGCAGATGAACTCCTCTAGCCACCAGCTTGGACATTCATTCTAATGCCCTCTGTGACTGACCTGATCAACGCGATGGCCACAGTGTTGCCTGATCGTGGAGAATGTACACCCAACTGGTCCCTGAGCTTCCTCATTTCCCACTGTGGTCCAGGGATCTTTGGAACCTCAGCAAAGTGGATCTCAGTCTGCATTTTCTTAGGGGCTTGGTGAGGAATGGCATGGCTCTAGGGTCAAGATAATCACAAATGGTAGTTGTCTCACCTGTTTTGTGTGTCTAGGGAGGATCCCAGCACTGATGAGGAGAAATCACTCTAAGCATCTCTTGCAGAATATTGGCCAAACCCCAAACATGATAAAGTCTGCACCTGTAATTATCTGAACACTAATGGTGGAAAATACCCACTCCCTCTATTAGTGAACACAGGTGTTTAGCATCTGCATGATCTTTTATTCTAGAAGAGGTTATTGGCATCTAGACTGTCCACTGAGATGGCCCCTCCCAAACAAAGCCTGCAGGTTCACATGCTGAAAGCCCCAAAATAAGGTAGCAGATTGACAACAGTCTGAGCAGAACCAAATCACAGAGAACATTCTGTGGTTATGGAAACTAAGGCCCAGAGAGGTCACATAACTTGCCAAGCTCATGAAGCAGGGTAGAGACAAAGTCAACTTGTAGCAACTCTAGAGGCCAGACTTGTCATCAAAGGATAAACAGCAGAAAATAGGTAGAAGAACAGCTTTTAATACAAACAGAAAGAAGAAATATATACCAGTAGTGAGAAAAGTATCATTGGAATATAAACATGGGCTTCCAGAGTGAGTCTTTGTTGGATAAAACACTCATTTACATGTGTCAATCATATGTGTTTATTAACAGTTAATTTGCAAAGTTATAGTCACAATGTGTACATGACAACATTTAAGCTCTGTTTGAATTTGTTTCTGGCTGTAAAAATTGGATTATATTAAAAATTTAATGCATGGCACCTTGCATTTCCCCTACCATTATGTTCATCACACTTGAAACATCAATTTTTAATGTTCGACTGCCTCCCTGTACTAACGGCTTCTTGAAGACAAGAAACTATGTTTATCTTATTTACTGCTCTACTCTCAGTGCTAAGCCAAGCATATGATATGTGTTTTATGTTATGTGACAGATGGATGAATGAATGAATGAAAAGTTCTCCTAATTTCCCATCCAGAGCTCCATACTATGAGTTAAACTTACTCTATTAAGGAGGTAAATATTTAAGGATTAGAAGAGCCTGTTTTTTTCCCTTATGCCTAACCGTGTAGCGTTTGAATTGTCTTTGAAAGCTGTGGTTTCACACTTGCACATAATATCCTGACTTGCTATTCAATTCTAAGATTGGGAGGGTTTCAGGGCCCCCCTTCCTCCATGCAGATTTTACTGCAGCTGAGTCGCCATTAAATTCTATTCGTCAGTTCAACAGTTACTGAATATCTATTCAGTATAAGGTAAGACAATCTTCTCTTCAATACCCAAATTAGAGTTAAGGGCAGGTTCCATGATTTTCTTTAGCCCCCAAGTGCCTATCATATATGTGAGTGTTTAATGAATACTTATAACTCCTTCCACAGTTTAATTCTTGGCAGCTGGCCTGTACAGAAAGTCCAAGCTGCACCTCACTGCCTCTGCTTGGCAGTTTTAATTCTTTTGTTGATCCAAATTGGTGGAGATGGAGATAGGTGAATAACTATTTGTGTAGAACCTGGCTCTGTTAAAGAGCTCAAATCTTCCCCTCCCAACCACTAACCCTTGTGAGATAGAAAGGCCAGGGTTTCTCCTTTACATTTCTCTGTCTTTTCTCCGAGGTAATGACTGCACAACCACAAAGTAGCCAGAACTCTTGGTTCCTAAGTCCTCCCTTTGAGCCTGTTCTCTAAGGCCCTGGGGGTTTTGGGCTGCATGGGACCCTAGGGATAAGTGGAAAGGAGGGGCCTAGTCACTGCAGCAGCACTGGATGAGTTCCTGTAGTGGGGGGATCCACTGGCCACAAAGACTCTGGGAATTTGTTGGCCAAGTCCCCTCTATCAGTCAGTTCCCTTCACGGGTGACACCTGCCCTGGGCCACCCACAGTGCTGCCTTGCAACACATTCAAGCCATCCTATTTATAACACAAGCAGATTACTCATTTTAGTGGCTAAGTGGAGCATGTGTCAGAGACTCTTCAAAGTGGAACCACACATCTTCCCAAATATTCAATTTTTATTCAGCTTGACGGCTCCCTCTGACTAGAGTCAGAAATCTTCAAAAATAGGATGCTGGATCTATCTCAGCCTCTAATCAGGGATCCACAGGACAGCTTCGATGCTGTCCTAGCATACTTTCTGATGTCAGCTGTCAACCTCATCCCCATCTTCAGCAAAAGTGACAGAGCAAGGAAAATTAGAAGAGGAAAAGGCCAGCCCAGATGGTGAGTTCTTATGTCTAGACAGGCTAATGAGTAAAAAGTGCTCTCAGAGGTCCATGAACCAGGAAAATAACATCAAAGAGTGATTCAATTTTTCCCCCAATCAGCCTATGCCTTCTGTCCTGAGCTCCTTGTCCCAGGCTAAGTGGGGGAAGACTGCCTCCTCTTGGCATTGGGGACTCTGCTCTGACAAGGTTAAGCCCAGCCTCCACCACTCACTCCCCACCTGCCATGAGGTCCATTCAAGGCCGATGAAATCAGGTTCACCTTCTTGGGAGTCTGTTCATCAAAACTGTCCTTTCAAAGATACATGGCATGTGATCCCCAGCAGGGCAAAATCTGAGTAGGACTGGGATGCTCCATTTCTTAAGCTTTCTCATTACATTCCTTAGTGGTCCCTCCATTCTCTAAAATGCACAGAATCCCTTAATCTCTAAGTTGGCAGGTACCCTGAAACCTAGCTATCCTCTTTTTCTGCAGGATTCTACCTGTAGAAAATCATTCAGTCTCTACTCAAAACCTTCTAGATATGGGGAACTCACAATTTCTCATTCCATCTTTGGTCAACTCTGTTAGAATGCTCTTCTTTTTTAATTCATACCAAATGCCTGTATTTTTGTAATAAGTTGACTGGAGTTTTAGAATTATGGCATACATAGAAGACCTGGAATGGAATGTAGAGGAAATCTAATTTAACCCCCTCATTTTCTAAGGAGTCCTATGCAACCAATTCTTGACTGACATCATGGTGATAAGTCAGTGATATGGACAAAGACTCGAGTCCAAGCTTCTGATCAGTTCCAGGTGACCAGAACACCACACCAGCAGTTCCTCCTTCTCCTGGGACCAAATTCCACCATAATAATTGTAGTCCTTTGAATCTTAAAGCCCCAGTGTGTGGCAGACATGACTTTAAGTTGGTTCCTAACTATTGTTCTGGTTAAATGTCAGGTATTTTCCAAAGAAAAGCTTCAATAAAAGACCCAAGATGGGCACCAGGAGGTGGAATGGATAAGCAGGTGATGGAAGTTTTGAAGGATAAATCTGTGTGCTCCTGTCCAGCTCCTCTGGGGTAGAACAGCACTCCAGGTGGTTCTCCTCTGGTATGTCATCTCTAAATGCGGCTGGAAGCAGAGGGATGATGTGGGGAAGACATTTGATCTTCACATTCACATGACAAAGCAGACTAAATTTACTTGTATTTTATAGAAAAAGAAATGGAGGCTTGCAGGAGTTAAATATGACTTAATCAAGTTCAGAGAACTCGTCATTGGCAGAAAAAAGGCTAGAAGCAAGATTTCCAGATTCCCAGTCCAGTGATGTTTTGCTATGAACTATGACCTAGGCAATGAGGACCGAGCTATCAAAAAACGGTAAAATAGTAGAGTAGCAACTACATATTAAGGATGTATTGTGCCCCATGAATGCTTCTGAGTATTTTTATGTTTCAATACATATCATCTGTCACAACCCTGTGATGTGGGTATCATTTTTATTTCCACCTTAGAGGTGAGAAAACTTAGATGTTAAGCATCCTTAACATCTCTGTTAAACTAGAAAAATACCAAGTCAGGTTTCAAACCCAGGGAGCCACCTCAATGCACTGCCTCTCTGTAGGCGTCCCCAAACTGGCAGCTATGAGCTGCAAAATTCTCTGCTGGAATTTGAAGTGGGGCCCTGCCTTCAGTGAAACACCAGACAGAGAGAGAGTTTAAGGCTTACGTGTTTGTGCCAAAGCTCATCTTCTTCTCTGTCCTCAACATCCTGTCAGTCTGTTGAGGCTGATAGTGTTTGGGCCAACATTGTCCTTCTGGCTGTCAAGCCTTGTTGTGAGTCAGTTGATGAGATGGAGGAGAGGTCCAAGTAACCCCCACCAGTGCTCTTAACGTCTATCTTCCCCTCCACTTCTCACCTCCTTTAGAATTGCTTGCCTCTTCTTGCTTGGTTTTCTGTCTTCACTTGTTTGACTGTCAAGAGTCTTTCTTCTTTTCTCCACCCTAACCACCACTGTCAGAGCAGACATGACACACTGATGCTCTGAAATCTTCAGTGGCTCTCATTGTCTACAGTCTTAATTGTAATACATCATTATGCAGATTTCAAGGATCTCTATCATCTGACCACAGCTTACCTTTCCAGACAGTGAATCAATCTGATTGTTGCTTTCTCCAGAGTGGGTCAGTGACCACTGGGGGATTTTCAGGCTCTGCAAATCAGTGAGAGCAGAGAGTGGCTCCAGCCCCTGCCCCACCTTACCTAACATCCTGATGTTCCTTCCCTACACTTTTCCATCTACACAATGAAGATTTAGGCTCATCCATGGGACTCTGAGGTCTCTTCGGCTCTGAAATTCTGAAGGAGTGGAAGGAGCATAAACCTAGACCTGAACTCTATGTGGGATGGAAAAACGAATCAGGGAGGAGATTACTTAGAGAGAAGCTTAGAAAATGGGGGCTTAGCTGCAGGGGAACTAGGATAAAAAGGGAAGATCTTGAGAAACTTCAAAGTTGGAGGTCACAAGTCAGTGCCTCATATGCTGGGGACACATTGAAATCACCTGGGGAACTTTATAAAATGCTGAAGCCTGGGCCCCACCTTCCAGAGATTCTGATTTAAACAGTCTATAGCACGCTCTACTCATTGGGATCTTTAATAGCTCCTTAGATGATTCTAATGTTCTGAAGAGTTTGAAAGCACAACCCTAAATGAAAGACAGGCATGCAGGGAAAATGATATAACTTTTATAGAAAGGAGATGTTGTCTGCATCAGAGTTCAGGGGAATGGGCCAGAGGAGACAATCAATGCAGCAAAACACCATAGGACCTACAACTCTCCCAGCGAATGGTGAATATTTTCCTAGGACACCCACCTCTTAGGGCCAACTCAATTAGATTGACTCAGAGAAGCCTCCATGTGAGAGGACTGACTTAATTATTATTACTAATTCGTGAAAACCTGGTCCTCCAGCTCCACTGTGTCCAGGCCTGAGTGGCGCTGTAGGTTCTACCTGAGGTGCCAATGTTGATATCATCAACCCTGATGTGGACTCAGGTCTCAGCAAGCTGTGTCTTCCCAGCTCACTTTGAAAGCCTACTTATTTTTAGCCTTGCTGACATCCTATGTGGGTGAGAAGGCCAGGTATCTATCAAGTCAGGTAACTTTTCCCTCCTACACTGTCCCAAGTGAACTGTTGAGCAGTACTAGAGAAGCCAGAGGCTGGTCTTAGAAACATTCTAGGGAGAGCTTTTGGCCAAGGCCTCACCTTCCAGATACAATGAGCTGTGTCCTTTCTCAGCCGAGGGTCAGAACAGCTAACTCTGCTCCGGGGCTGGAAGTGTGTGTGGTGCCAAGCAGCTGTCACTGGTCAGAGGATGGGAACTAACCCAGATAGTGGGGTCCTCCCAGAGTAGGGGTTGACTTAAAAAGTAGAGTCAACCTAGAGAGGGAGGGTCAACTCAAAGAGTAGAGGGTTAACCCAGAGAGTGGGACCAAATCAATGTATTTTTACCTCACTGCAAAAGTTTCATATTACTTTGGACAGAAGTTATCAAACAATTGAGGTTAAACACCTGAGAAAGTAAAGTGGAGATAACCGCAACCTAGGAAAAATTCGTGTTCTTTGCTTCTTTTTGTGCCTTCTGGTCATGCTTTGTGAAACTTCACATGTTTATTTGGGGTGTGTGAGATATATCTGCCATTTGCCCTCCATATACATATCCCATTCTTTTCTACCCTGTACAACAGACTGCATGTACTCTCAACGAACTTTACCAGTCATCTTATACTGGCTGACCTCCAGATGGATTTGACCAATGGGAGCAACAGGAGATGGGAGACAGGAAAAAGAGTGATTCTTGAATGTTTAATGTTGTAGACTACTGTGTTTCTCCATTAGAGACAACAACTCCCATCAAACTGTTTTTCCTCTGTTTTCTAGTAATCACTCCCCTCTCTTGCTCCTTCTTGAGGCATGGGTGTGACTAGCCTGGAGGATCCTGCACCATCCCTTGTTGTGCTTTTCTTAAACTGTGCCCAAGTCTCTATAAATAGCTTCTTTCTTAAATTCTGCCTTTATTATACTCTCCTACCTGGACCATGAACGATTCAAGAGGCGTGCGTGCGTGCGTGTGTGTGTGTGTGTGTGTGTAATGGTTGGTTGAGGAACATAGGCTTGCTTAGGTTTGATCCTCAAGTCACATTCTTATGACCACCACAGCTGCATTCTGTCATCATGAGGTAAGACTACTGTCATACTGCAACAGGTCTGGAACTTTGTCATGCCAAACCATGCCATATAATTCTGAACATTTCAGTGCACACGGTCAAAGTCAGCTTTCCTAACATCCTGATTTCCTTGGAGCTATACCAGCAACAAAAACTAGAGTTAATGGCAATCTTGGTCCTATGTTAGCTCTGAATAATAGATAATAACACCTTCATTAAGAAAACTGAAGTTCTGAGAATTGAAGTTCTCATTCACTTCTTGTTTCCTTCCTTCGTAAAAAGCATGAATTATCTATTATTTCCTCAATACTGTGCCAGTTACTGTGACTACCAAAATAAGTAAAAAATTGTTTCCTCCTCTAAGAGTCTTGATATCTGGGATAAAAATGGAAATCATGAAAAATTTGATTTACAGATGTGCAGCAAAGTGTTATAAGATTGAACGTCATACAGGTCTCTTTTTACAGAACAGTAGAAAGCCAATAGATCAACAATGATCCTAATCAAAAGTATTTCCAATGTGATATCTTTAGCTTTTTTAGGTAGATTTTATGAGCAGAAAATATTATCAGAGGTCATTTTATGATTAATTTTGAATAAGTATTCTATTAATAAAGGTTTTACATCCAAAAATACAGATTAAAATCCTTTAATCTTTTACTTCTCTCCTATAAGTCTTATAATTCTGATATGGACCTAGTGAGTTTAACTATCACTTTTTAAAGAATTTTGATTAATGTCTGGTCTCCATTAAAAACTTATTTTAAGGCTGGGCGCAGTGGCTCACGCCAGTAATCCCAGCACTTTGGGAGGCTGACGTAGGTGGGTCACGAGGTCAGGAGTTTGAGACCAGTCTGGCCAACATAGTGAAACCCCATCTCTATTAAAACTACAAAAAATTAGCCAGGCATGGTGGTGGGTACCTGTAATCCCAGCTACTAAGGAGGCTGAGGCAAGAGAATTGCTTGAAGCCGGGAGATGGAGGTTGTGGTGAGCCAAGATCGCCCCACTGTACTCCAGCCCGGGTGACAGTGCAAGCCTCTGTCTCAAAAAAAAAAAAAAAAAAACTTATTAAAAAAAATCCTGAACTGCTTGAATTAATTTAATATATTTGATTTCATAGAAAAAAAGTTTGATCTGATAAATTTTCTTAAGTACTTAAATGATTCCTATAAATCTAATAAATTAACCTCTTAAATTAGCAATTCTTAAGCTTTTGTAATTATTTGAATACAATACAAAAAAGATTTCAACATAAATTTATGTCTAAATTAATCAATCAACTACTCACTATAAATTGGAGTTACGAGACCGATCTGCAGTTATAACAGACTGAATACTCTTAAACATGGTAAGAACATAAACACCAAAATTAAACATTTCTAAATATAAAATGATAATATAAATTTTCTATTCTTAATTGTGAGAAAGAAATACATCATCCCAAACAATTCTAGAGGAGGAAGATTCCTTCTCAGTTGAGCCTTCATCATAGCTAGTGACACTGGCTAGGGTGGGAGGTCTGGAGCTGCTTGTGTCTAGAGAGATTTCTCACAACTCTTACTACCAAAGGGAGCACCTTGTATCATCCCAATCCCTTGGGCTTCATAAACTGGAAAAGAGAGTTTTCCCACTGCACACATCCTAGTTTTGAGTCATGTCATTACCTAATTCTTCCACCGATGCACCGGTGGAAGTCTGCAACCCCAGCCCTGGAATCACCTCCATGGCAGAGAATCAATCTTGGAACAAGGTTGTGACCTTCCATCCACTCTACTCCTACTCATCCTTGCCAAGAAGTTTCCCTCCTAACCTGTGCCAGCAACCAGTCCTACGTCCCAGGTGGAGGAGAGGGTCCGGAGAGCTGCAGAGGAGGAGTGTTCACCTGAAAGAAACTTAGTCTGGAAAAGCGCATCTAGCTGTGCTGCCCTTTTTCCTTCAGGAGGAGCCACAAATGCAGGGGCAGCTGTATGGATTATTTGCAGACTTAATAGTAGGCCAGGTCCATGATGAAATTCCCAGCCAACCACTCAGTCTCACTCTGAGAAATATTTCCCTCTCTGCCCCACTCCTTTCTTTTCTCCATGTGATCTTGTCCAAGTTGGTACAGACACCCTGGGTGGCAAAATCCATTTGCTGTCTGACACACACCACTCAACCTCTCCCATTGGCAAGGACTTCAGGTTTGCCAGGAGCCAAGTGAGCTTTGGGTAACCCCAGAGATGTGACGACTCCTCGGAAAATGATCTCTGGTCTTAAAGTACATGCACTCTCAGCCTTGCCATCTGTTTTTTGACTCTGTCTCTTTCCCCTTCCCTCCTTCTTCTCCTTTTTGTGTCCTTTTCATCTTCTCTCCTGTATTTCAGTCTCTTCTATCTCCTTCTCTCACCTCTCTTCTTTACTTTTTCTTCCCCTTTGGAAGGAGTCAGTGATTATGAATATAAATATTTATGAATTTCATTTTTAAAGGGAGTGGTAGAGAGGTGAAATGAATATGTGTTAATGCCACTAAAAATAGTTAAACTTGTGAGCCTCTGCCATATGCCAAGCACTTAGCATGTATTACCATTTGATCTTCAAAACAATCTTCATTGATTGATTGACTGATAGAGTATTGCTCACATTTTCCTTATGATAAAGTTTAGGGAGGGTAAGTAATTTCCTCAAAATTAGCAAACATGGTTTAATCACATGTCCTAGGAGTACCAACCCTAGGATCACTCTGAACCATGTCGCCATGATATGACCCAAGGCCAATTTCCCACTTTGTTTGGCTAGGGGGCTACAATATCATTTCCCTGAGATCCTTGGATCTAGGGCCTAGCCAGGTGCCCAGACCTCTGCCTCACACTGAGCTTATGGACAGATCACAGCCACCAGTGGTAAACCTAGAAACTACTTTATTTCAAGAAAGAAGGTGTGTACTAAATCCACCCTAAAGGGTGAAAGCTCCTCTGTACTCATGATTGCTAACATGTAGTAAGAACTAAGTAACCTGCTCTAGTTCAGAGTAAAGAAAAGTCACCTGAAATGTGAACAGATGAAGAAAAAAGGGGGTATTAACAGAAAGGATGAAATTAAAGGAGTCTTGCTAGCTGGGGGAGAAGGTATATGATCTACAAAGCTCCAACCTCTACCAAAAGAAGTATTTGTTAATCATCTGTGTATGCTAAGTCTGCTACAAGGCCTCCCAATGAATCATGCCTCCTGGTACTCATGCCCTCAAGCAGTTCCTCTCACGCTGACTCTGGGCTTGGCCATATGTCACTTGCTTTGGTTAAGAGACCTCATCAAATGTGACCCAAGCAGAGGGATAATAAGCACTTGCACATCGAAGCTTCTCCTTCTAAACTCAACCATCAGATAAAGAAGGTCAGCCTGTGCTGCTGGGAAAAGAGGCCACATGGAGAACTGAGATACCTAAGCCAATAGCCAACACCAAAGCCTCAAACATGTAATTGACCCATTTTATCTTCCAGCCCCAGATGGGCCATCTCAAGGAGCATCATGTGGGACAGGGACAAGCCATCCCACTGAACCTTGCCCAAATTCCTGACCCATGAAACAATGAGTAATAAAGTCATTGTTTCAAGTCACTCAGTTTTGGAGTGGTGTGCTAGGCAGTAATAATAGACCACTGATAAGACTTTCCCAAGGTATGTGCTGAACAATTGCTCATTAGGTATTTTCCTACTCATTTCTCCACCTCCCTAGGGACAGCTGTGCTCCTGTTTCTCTTCATCCCTCCGTGCCACTCTCTCCTGGAGAATGAGGGCTCAGGAAATGAAAAGCAGAACAAAGAGGGGCTTCCCCAGTAACTCATGGTACCCCCTGGTCCTTCCAAGCAATTCATAACAGGGTAGACATTATAAAACAAGGAGGCCAAATCTTTTTTGGAAGAAAAGGCCTCTTTTCACTGCCAGAGGCTCTGAGCTAATCAAACATGTTGAGAACTGCCCTTGACCATTCTGAGTGGAGAAAGGGCTTTCAGGCCTTAAAGTGAGCAGAGAAGAGGGCATCTTTTCCAGCTATACTGTCCCAGCCTGGGATATTCACAAACCTTAAAGGTAGGTGGGGAACAAGAGAACAGAGCAGTCTGGAGGTGGGAAGGACGTGAATTGTTTGGGAGCTAGACCTCCAAGGAGGTGGTGGATTGCTTTTGGAAAGAAGGAAAATTTAATTCAAAGGAAAACATGGGAGGGGTCTAATCAGTTAGCAGATAGATGCTTGTCCAGTAAATATAATCAATAAATGCTTCTTTATCCTCTGACTTGAACAGCTTAGGACAGGAGCAATATCTTAGTCATCTTTGATAGCCAGTACCCAGCACAGGACTGGCACAGTAGGATGTTCAAAATCACAGTGACCTCAGGCAGGTCATTTCACCTCTTGTCTTTGTTTTCTCAACTGGAAAATGAGGGCACTGAAGAGGTGCTCCCCAAAGCTCTACTGATCCTCCACAGAGAAAGGAGCAGACTGGTGTTTTATTTTATGTGTTCTGGTGGCAAAGGCCTGGTTTCTCTCCCAGCACACTGACAGGTTGAACCAGAAAGAAGATGGAGGGCAAGCTACAGATTAACCCCTTCCTTCTTGGTGGTGTTCCCCAGGATTGAGGCCCAGGGAGGAAGAGGCTGAGACCGCCGAGCCTTGGCTGGGACCTATCACCAACAGCATAAAATGTGGGCTCTCCTCAGCGTGGGAGAGGAAAGGAGGCAGGTGGAGCCAGAGCTGGGACAGGGATGTAATACAAATATCCCAAGCAGCTGAGATAACAAGAACCTATTGAGGAAAGAGGCATGTCAGAGGAAATGAAACCAACCAGCCCATAAATGAAAAAGTTCATAGGAAAAGGCTTTCTGAAAGTAGGGGAGGGCAAGGAATGAGAGGGCAAAATAGTGAGACTCAAAGCCCCCAAAATCAAATGGAAAAAACTTGCAAATGCATGGCAAAGGATGTGGGGAGAAATAAATGATTTCACCCAGTGGCGGCAGGTCACAAACCTGTATCAGCCATGGCAGGGAGCGATCAGAAGGAAGCTATGCAGGTGGGCAGGTTCAAGGACTGAAGAGAAACAGGGCAACAGAACCAATGTCTCAGATTTCCTCTGCAGAGTGGTCCTGCAAGGTGAAGGCAGGGCATTCTAGACATAGCAATTTGAAGTCACAATTGTGATTTATATTCTGCCTAGCGTGTTATGCTTTATTTCATTTTGTTTTTATAGTTGCTTTGGGAAATCAGAAGAGCAGGTGTCAGCACCTCATTTACTGATGAGGGAATGAGATCCTAAAGCGATTAAGGCACTCACTAAGGGCACTGAGCGGCCAGGGACACTGGGGAGTAGAATATGGAATGACCATCAGGGGACCTCCAGCGTCTGCTCTGAGGTCTGTCTGCACATTCGCTACTTTTAAAAAAAAAATCATATTTTTGATATACTGAAATAAATCTACTCATACAACCTGCCTTTCCCTAAGAATATAACTGCTCACATAATTAAAATGTATGTGCAATATCTCTATGAGTGGGAAACAAACTGGATGCTGCAAACTGTTGTGAGAGAGGCCATGATAGAAACATAATTTTAAGAAGAGTTTGAAAACTATCTTGAGCAATTGAGAAAGAACAGTTAAAATGAAAACTCAGTTCTTTGCTCCCTAAACTACTCCCTCAGAAAGAGTCAGCACATAATTGTGTGCTGGGGAAACTATTTTAATTCCAAACCTATCTTAAATGGTTTCTCTTAGAAGAGCTTATGATAACTGCGCTGTCTCAGAATTGCAGAGATTCCCAGCTCTTCCTTAATTGGGGTTGACTTTTTTTTTAATTTAAGGCACTCAATCCAGCTGCTTGACTGGGTTTTCATCAGGAAACAAGCTGCCATATTTGGGGCTATAATCCCTATCTGAACACACCCCAGGCAGTGAGCTGTGGTGGCTTTCAGTGTAAGAAAGAGAGCAGAGAAGTAGACTCCACCATCACTCAACTCGATTTGCCGGAGTGGGAGGGGAGAATTAGGACAGAATTAGAATCAGGACTGCTGAGTCCTTTGGAGTCCATGACTAGGGCTGCCAGCAAGAGAAGGCGCAAGTCAACATGTGCTAAGGCTCAAATGAGCCTTAGCACTTGGCTGGACCCCACAAAGGTCCTGACAGCAGGGACTACGTGGTACTTACCATGCAAAGATGACTCACACTACAAGGTCAAATAGGAGGATTTCCACAGCACAGACACTAAGGAACAAAGGGATTTAGAGAGGGCTGTGCATCAGAGAGGTCTAGGAAGTGCTCATAGAGAAGTCTGGGCAGTGTCCACGGAGGAAGGCTGACTTGGACGTGCTCCCTGAACAGGGTAGAGAAAAGCAGGAAGGAAATCCCAAGGTAGAGATGGGGAGGAAGAATGCTGGGTGTGTGTGGGAAACACTAGGGAGGTCAGTCCTGCTGATAGTGATGAGTGCTGATGTAGAAGACATATGCTTAGAGGGGGCCTTTGGAATATATTGTGGGAAGCTCAGCGAGAGAGCACTGCCCTCAAGGCCAGCACTGAATCAGGAAGCTGAAGTGTTTCCAACTTTGTCACCACTGGCCATGTGCTCAGTCAAGCTATTTTCTCTCTCTCTCTCTCTCTCTCTCTCTCTCTCTCTCTGGGCCTCAGTTCCATTATTTCTGTAAGAAGGCGGTTAAGAAGACCATCACAGTAGCTAATATGCCTTACGTTCTCACAGTGAGCCAGGCCTTGCTCTGACATGCATTCACCCACTCCATCCTTAAACCACTGAGAAGGAGAACCTGGGATTATCCACATTTTGCAGATGAGAAAACTGAGGTACAGAGAATTAAGTAACTTCTCCCAGGATGCATAACTCATCAAGTGGAAGAACCGGGACACAAAATCCTACATTGTGGCTCTAGAGCTTGTGTTTTTCTTAACCACTACTCAATGCTGCCTCTTCAAATTCCTTCCAAACCAGAATGCAAGTGTAAAGTTAAAATGAGCTGTCATCTGCAAAAGTAGGACACATGACCCTTTTCCCCAAATTGACAAAGTAATGCCTTCCTCCTGCAGCCTGGGCTCACCCCAGACTCCTAATGACCCAGGAGAAAAAGTCATCTGGCTGAGTCCTGAGGCTGGGCCTGCCTGGGGTAGGAATGTGTGGGTGGGGGTCGGGGGGACATTTAATGATTGTCACTCCAGCCCCTGTAGCATATCTGTTTCAACAACGGCTGCTTATGACATGCTTGGCTTCTGTCCTTGTCATTATTGTGTGCTCCAGTTATGATAAGTGTGCTCCAAGAATGATCTGAGTAACAATAATTGAAAGCTATTATTAATATGAACAAAGGCCATAGTAATGCGGATCATGATTGAACAGCCCTCCAAGGAAGACATGGGTCACAGAACATATAAAATAATAAAATGCTGTGGTGGGAAGGTTACTTAGAGATCATCCATTTCAGCCCCCTGATATTACTGATGAGGCTGGACTTGAAGAGGCTAAGTCTGCTGCCTGAACACACTGAGCTTGTGGTACCAGCTCTGACCAGGACCCACATTTCCTGAATCTATTTACTAAAGATTATGCTAGAAAAGGCAGGCGTCTTATTTTCCAGTTTCTAGCAGAGTGATTTTTGCGTTCTGGGACACCTGCTACAATTCCCAGGACACAGAGGGTTGCTGGGTTGGAAATTGGGAGGTTTGGAGCTATGGCTCCATAAACTGAGAGGGGCCTCATGCCTTCCTCTTATCCATATTTCAGCCTACAGAAAGTTAAAAGAAGTCAAAGCACCAAGCTTTGAACACTCAATTCTCATGCATTTCTGTGCAGAGTCTAGAGCAGCTTTCAAGTTCTGACCATCACCTGGAAGGGGAGCTGCAGCCCCCAGAATCTTAGGGCCTTTCCAGCTATTGGCCTACCAGGGACCCTAAACTTCACAAGGATGGTTTTCAATGCATTTCTTAAGACTGAAGATCCATTGCTTTGTGCTGGGCCCAGAAAAGACCTTCTCTATTAACAAAAAGACTGCATTTACCCTGGCCCAATCAGTAGCCATGTGGCCTAGGCATATCAGTCCAAATTTCTGTGCCCCACTTTCAACAACTGCACAATAAGTGGACTTTAAAAATGAATCCCGGCCGGGCTCAGTGGCTCAAGCCTGTAATCCCAGCACTTTGGGAGGCCGAGATGGGCAGATCACGAGATCAGGAGATCGAGACCATCCTGGCTAACACGGTGAAACCCCATCTCTACTAAAAAAAAATACAAAAAACTAGCCGGGCGTGGTGGTGGGCACCTGTAGTCCCAGCTACTCGGGAGGCTGAAGCAGGAGAATGAGGTAAACCCGGGAGGCGGAGCTTGCAGTGAGCTGAGATCCAGCCACTGCACTCCAGCCTGGGCAACAGAGTGCGATCCCGTCTCAAAAAAAATGAATGCCACCTTCCCAAGAAGGTGCTCCAGGAAGTGCTCGGGGCCTCACTGCTCTGGGTGCAATCTGTCTGGCTGGGGAGTCCCAATCACCAGCCCCTGCCAGCCAAGGAGGCACCAGCCCCAGATGAATACCTAGAGAGGGAATAATCCCTGAAAACTTTATAGCATGTGCTGAAATTTAAGTCACTTCTTCCTAGGTTCTCCAAGTCTCTCTTTTTTTTTTTTGAGATGGAGTCTCGCTCTGTCGCTAGGCTAGAATGCAGTGGTGTAATCTCGGCTCACTGCAACCTGCCGCTCCCGGGGTTCAAATGATTCTCCTGCCTCAGCCTCCCAAGTAGCTGGGACTACATGCGTGAGCCACCATGCCCAGCTAATTTTTGTATTTTTAGTAGAGACAGGGTTTCACCATGTTGGCCAAGAAGATCTTGATCTCTTGACCTCGAAATCGCCCACCTGGGCCTCCCAACCAAGCCTCTTTTTATGTGTATTTGATGCCCTCTGGTACACTTGGCAAGTGCTTACTTTGCTCATAGTTTATCCACTTCCCTCTGTGTGCATTTGTTTAAGCTAAGAAGGGGGAAAAAAGAATCACAAGGAAAGCATATATAGACCAAAGTATCCAGTTGTAGCTACTCAAGCTTGTTATGAATATCTCTGTGAGACCAGAGCATGGAGTCAGTTGGCCTAGGACAAATGTACTCTATTCCAGTCTTGTACCATCCATACAGACATTCTTGTTCTCTGCTTCCTTTTTTTTTTTTTTTTTTTTAAGATGGAGTCCCCCTCTGCTGCCCATGCTGGCGTGCAGTGGCAAGATCTCGGCTCACTGCAACCTCCACCTACCTGGGTCAAACAATTCCCCTGCTTCAGCCTCCTGAGTAGCTGGAATTACAGGCACATGCCACCACACCTGGCTAATTTTTTTGTATTTTTAGTAGAGATGGGATTTCACCATGTTGGCCAGACTGGTCACAAACTCCTGACTTCAGGCAATCCACCTACCTTGGCCTCCCAAAGTGCTAGGATTACAGGCGTGAGCCACTGTGCCCAGCCTCTGCTTACTTATTTTATACTTGTGGATTTTTTTTCGTTTATATTCAAACTCCAGTGTTATCTCAAGAGATTGAGGGCCTTGCACTGGCATTGGTCGTACATCCAAAAATAGCCCTTATTTCATTCTGCTGGTCATGAAGCTCACCCCACTGTGGATTCCTCAAACCTCCTCACCCCTCAATATCTCCCCGGTCTCCCTGGCCCTCCCTCTTCCACGCAGACATCGGCCAGCTCGCACATAAAATATTTTACTGTCCTATCTTGAAGAACTTGGCTGTCTGGGTCAGCCCATATTGCTTCCCTAAATTAAGTAAATCATATTGTTTTCAATGAATATGCAGAGTCCACTGGCATGAAGACAAAACCTGCTTTGTCCTAGAGAGAGAGACGGCTTGCTCCATGCAGATCCCTGCCTCTCCCTGCTCAGTGTCTATCCATGAGGGCATGCTGGCTACCCCCTCATCCCCTGTTCCATCTTTATCCTCTACTACTTCTTTCCCCCTCACAGAACAACACTGACTGCATTTTATAGAAAAAAAGAAAAAAAAAAAAACTTCAAGTCATTTTCTTATCTGGGTGCAAAAAAAAAAAAAAGAATGTGCATGGAGCCAGGGGGCAAGATTATTTAGCAATATAGTTTTAAAAGAAATCCACGCAAACATCCACATAGCTCAGCATTGGTCATAGAATAGGAATCCTCCAGCGGAAAGGACCTGGGAAGAATGCTTCTGGTCTCAGGGCAAGACATCGCTGTGATCACGTCAGATGGCTGGCCTCTCCTTCCTGAAGGTTCTTTAGGCAAGGAGCCTTCAGTAATTTTCCTTTGGTACTACGTTGTATGCTTTCACAATTCTAGTTGCAGGAAATGGTTTCTTAACTTTAATTCCTTTTACATCAACAAGGCTTGATCTCTGATCTTCCTTTGATGGTCACAACTTTCCATTGCTTTCTCATTCGGGAGAATGTCCCCATCAGCGTCATCTAGTAGGTAGGGGACCTAAGGCTCCCATAAGGGCAACTCACAAACAGGAGAGAAGCCGGTTAGGTCTCAGACAGTCAGGAGAATGAGAACAGAGGCAGGACAAAGGGTCCATGGGGGAGCCTTACTCAGGGCTGTGAGTGGAACGGTAGCCCTAATGGGGCTAGATCTTTAGGGTTTTTAGAAAAAGCCAGAAATTCTGATTTTTATGTGAAACCTCCACACAGAAGTTCTGGGCCGAGGGCAACCTGTGAGACTCTCATTTCCACCTCCCCTCCAGACCACAAACTCTGTATCAATGTGTCCATGTCCAGCATGCCACCTGATGCTTAATTTGCTCACAAGCCACTTTTAAATGAATTAATGAGCAAATAAGCAAGAGACTATCGTGAGGGTCTTAGTTGACAGCAGGAGGTCCTTGGCATTTATGTACTGAACATTTTTGTGGCTTCAAGTTTTCCCAAAAGACACCCATGAAGTCCAAGAATTGTGTAAATTGATCAGTCTTGTTTAGGTGAATATTCAAAACCAACACACTTAATCACCATCAAACAATTGCCTTTTGAATGAACCTGGCCGAACCTGGCCAACAACGCAAGATCCAAGCGGGAAAGGGCTTTATCATTTGTCTTTACAGTTCTGTGTGCATTGCATGAGGAAAAGTACAGAGCTAATGAATGAATGCAGAGTATTTTTCAAAACACAAAAGCAACACCACAAAATCATAGAGCCCAGGGGTAGGAAAATGATAAAAACGAGACCTAGTTTGGAGAAAGGCCTAGTTTGGAAAGAAATCTGAGGTTGGCTGGCATCCCTGGTCCTGGTGGCCTAGTGATCCTTAACCCCAAGTAAAAGCCTGAGCAAATTGCTCTCATCTTTACCTCTGCTGATGTCCTAAAATGTGTTTCCTACTAGGGGTCGTCTCCAGCGAAATGACCTGTATTGGGATTGGACAACTCTCAGGAGTTAATTGTTATTAGATGAACGGCACACTTTCTAACTCTCCTTTTGAAGAGACTAAGCTATTCTGGCTCCCAGGGAAGAGGAGATCAAAGTGAAATTCTGAGGCTGCCCAAGGGCTGAGAGCCTTCAGGAAGGAGGGAGGACAAAGCTGGCTGGGCTGCCTCAGTGAATGGCCCGGGAAAGTGAATCTGGGTTTGCGGCTAAAAGCAAAAAGCTGAGGACTCCTGGAGGGGGCTGAGGAGGATCCTGAGGACAGGCCACAGCCCCCGCAGTGGCTGAAGCTGTGTCTCCCGTGGACTCTGCCCTCAGAGTGGCTGCCCAGTGGGTAGGTACTTGCACCTCTCCTAGACTGCCTGCACTCCTGGTTGGCTTCATGACCTCAGGCTGAAGTTGGGGGTAGTTTTTTTACATTCTCAAGGCTGGGATCCCAGGGATAAAATTATCGGGAAAAGGCACTGAATCAGAGGTCAGGAGAAGTAGATTCTGCTTGGAAATTTGCCTCTAGTTGACTCTAGGCCTGTGGGCCTGTCCTCGCATCTGCTGAAGGAGGGAACCCAGTGGGGTAATCTCAGCTCCCAGTGAAGCCATCTTCCCTGAGGGCTTCTGCAGCACCTGCTCATAATAAGCACCTCACTCCCAAGACACACACCACACACATCCATATATGCCACACACCACACACACCACTCCCCACCACAACACCCCTACTAGTTCACAGACCACACAACCCATACATACCACACCACACACACCAATTCACACACCACACACCCCCATACATACCACACACCACATATACCACACACCACAAACACACCA
>NC_045444.1:103460583-103547600 GCF_002776525.5 Piliocolobus tephrosceles | reverse complement strand
CCACACACACCAGTTTACAAACTACACACACCCATACATACCACACATCACACACCACACACCAGTTCACACCAGTTCACAAACCACACATATCAGTTCACACACCACACACACCCATGCATACCATACCACACACACCATTTCACACACCACATGCACCGATACATACCACACACCACACATCAGTTCACACACCACACACAATACACACCATACACACTCATATGTATCACATACCAGTTCACACACCACACACAACACACACCATACACACTCATACATATCACATACCAGTTCATACACCACACATGCCCATACATACCACACCCCAGTTATACCAGTTACCCACATACACACCACACACACCAGTTCACAAACCATACACATCCATACATACCACACACCACACACCTCAGTTCACAAACCACACACACCAGGCAGTACAAATGCAGGTTTGTTACCTGGGTATATTGTGTGGGTATATCATGCATATATCAGGTATGTTGTTGCCTGGGTATGTTACCAGTGTCTATTGTTGCTATCTCTTTTTCTTTTTCTTTTTTTTTTTGGGGAGACAGAGTCTCACTCTATTTCCCAGACTGGAGTTCAGTGGCACATTCTTGGCTCACTGCAATCTCTGCCTCCCAGGTTCAAGCGATTCTCCCACCTCAGCCTCCTGAGTAGCTGGGATTTCAGGTGTGTGCCACCACACCTGGCTAATTTTTGTATTTTTAGTAGAGGTGGGGTTTCACCGTGTTGGCTAGGCTGGTGTCAAACTCCTGACCTCAAATGATCCACCCACCTCGGCCTCCCAAAGTGCTGGGATTACAGGCATGAGCACCGTGCCTGGCCTATTGTTGCCATCTTTATGTCCACAAGTACCTGATGTTTAGTTCTCACTTATAAGTGAGAACATGTGGTATTTGGTTTTCTGTTCCTGTGTTAATTTGCTTTGGATAATGGCCTCCATCTGCATCCATGTTGCTGTACAGGACATGATTTCATTATTTTTCATGGCTGCATAGTATTCCCTGGTGTATATGTACCACATTTTCTTTATCCAATCTATTATTGGTGGGCACCTATGTTGATTCCATGAACCTTGCTATTGTGAATAGTGCTACGATGAACATGTGAGTGCATATATCTTTTTGGTTGGACAATTTACTTTCTTTTAGGTATATACTCAGTCATGGGATTGCTGGGTCAAATGGTAGTTCTGTTTAAATTCTTTGAGAAATCTCCAAACTTCTTTCCACAGTGGCTGAGCTAATTTAAATTCTCAAGAATGTATAAGCGTTCTCTTTTCTCTGCAGCCTCACCAACTTCTGTTGGTTTTGACTTTTTAATAATGGCCATTCTAACTGGTGTGAGATGATATCTCACTATGATTTTGGTTTGCATTTCTCTGATGATTAGTGATGATGAACATTTTTCCATAGTTTGTTGGCCGCTTGCATGTCTTCTTTTGAGAAGTGTCTACTCATACCTTTTGTCATAGATACTTTTTAAAAACAGGAATGAATAAAACAAAGTGTGTCAATTTAAAGTTGTTTTAAAGGAAATATTAGGTTAATAATTAGGTAAATAAAAAAGATTAGGTAAATAATAGCATGGTGATGAAGGAATATGGCAAAAATCAAGAGATGGGTATGAAAATGTCTGATGCTGGAAAACGCTCCCTGGCCTACCAAGACAGCCCTAACAACTAGAAGACCTTCCTCATAGGGAGCTGAATTTGCCCCAGATAGCTTCCACCGTTTAATCTCTGTGTGTTTCTTATGAGGCAGGGCACAGGTCTGGTCTTCCATAGGCAGTTTCTTCAAATACTCAAAGCCAGGAAAGGACATGAAATCCCTCCCCTTTCCCATACTCAGCCTTTCCAGCTCCTCTGGCAGTCTGCAGCATGCCAGATGACCAAACCCTGTCTCCATTGTCCCTGCCCCACATTAATGTTTGACCAGAACACACTCTCATCCTACTTTCGGGTTGCACCAGTCAAATTGTGGGGATGGAGGCAGCTCCTGTGACCTTAGCACCCAGGTCAAAGCAAAGTTCAAGGAACTTATGGTGAAGATCAATCACACTTATGGCACTGCCAACAGAAGCACATGCTTGTGGAAAATAGTATAAAAGAATTTTAAGGAGGAGAGCTGGGTTCTGAATTACACCGGAGGCAGAGCGTCTGGACAGTTTTCATCAGAAGCCACGTCCTGGAGGTAGCGAGCTGTAAACAGTCGTTAAAAGTAACGGAGGAATGTGTTAGGGTGGGCCCAGGAAGGTGCCAGGCCACGGCGGGTGCGTGAGGGAACAGGCACAGCCATCAGTGTAGGCGCGGAAGCTGGAGCCAGCGAGTGGAGACAAGCAGGCAACCGAACAGAATGGTGAGTTGTCCTGCCAAGGATCACCAGATCCCGGATCAAGAATTCCTGGCAGGATTTTCATGACTGTGGATCCCCAGGTGCCATGGGGACCAGTTGATTCAAAAGATCTTGAGGAGCATTAGTAAACATGTTGCTTGTGTGTGTATGTGTGTGTGTGTGTGTGTGTGTGTGTGTGTGTGTGTGTGTATATATATATATATATTTTTTTTTTTTTTTCTGCTAACTCCCTTGATGACTTAATGTGTGGTCAGAGTTGAGACTAAGCAGTTATAGAGCGTAGAATGCTGGATATATAATGAAATCTGGGTGAGCTAAACAGATGTGATCCCTGCCCTCATAGAGCCTTAGAGCCTGGGTGAGGAGATAAACATTGAACACAAAATAAACACACAATTACACATTGTGGTTTGGGCTACAAAGGAAAAGAATGGGGTGGAGGTTGTGTGTGTTACAGCAAATGGGGCATCTTTCCAATTTCTGGGAGAAGACACTCAATGGCTCTAAATACCGTAGAATTCAGCTCCATGAAATCAGCTATATAAATTGTGACTAATGCTTCCCTATGTTGTGCAACAATATAAACATTGCAAAATATAATCAAGATTAAAAATGTTAAAAATAAAATACCTAGCACTATCTCTGTTTGCCCTCTCCGTGTTCTAGACACACTGTGCTAGAAAAGGTCTTACCCCTAAAGCAAGAAAGGGCATTTTGACTCTAAACTTCAGAGAAGTGTGGAGGACTGGGGCAGAAACCATCATGAGGATGTAAGAGAGTCTGTGAGAAAGATGCAGTAGGATCTGGTTCAGCCTGGAGAAGAGGAGGCTGGGAGGGAAGATGGGAGGGGATATCCAAACATATCCTGAGTTTTCTTATACTGAGGGAGAAAGATGAGTTTCAGTTTCTTCAAGAATTGTACATGGCCAGGTGCGGTGGCTCGCACCTGTAATCCAAGCACTTTGGGAGGCTGAGGAGAAAGGATCACTTGAGTCTATGAGTTCGAGACCAGCCTGGGCAACATAGTGAGATCCTGTCTTCACCAAAAATTTTAAAAATTAGCTGGGTGTAGTGGTGCACGCCTGTAGTCCCAGCTACGTGGGAGGGTGTGAAGTGGGAGGATCACTCAAGCCTGGGAGGTTGAGGCTGCAGTGAGCTGTGATTGTATCACTGCACTCCAGCCTGGGTGACAGAGCACAGCCCTGTCCCAAAAGGAAAAAAAAATTATGCAGTATTTGGGTGAATAGTTTATCATTTAAACCATAGAGTGCTGGAGATTTGGAAATTGGTGTTCAGGGGAGAAATTGGAGGGACAGAATGGGAATTAATATATAGTAATCTCAATAGCTATAGACTTTGTAAAAATTACCTGTCCTATGAGGGTACTTTTAACTTCCTTGAACCACAATTTTGTCATCCATAAAATTCAGGCGGTGCTCCTGGTTCCCTGTGGGAATTTTGTGAAGCTGTGCCACATGCTTACAGTGTGCCAAGCACGGTGCCGACTTCCCTGGGCCTCACTGGGAAAGGAAGCTGTCACCAGTCAAGCATCTGCCGTGGACCAGGCACTGTGTTTGGAATTTTAGAAATGTTATCTGTTTGATTCCTCACAACAAGCTCAATACTTGGAGCTAGGTATTATTTTTTTCATTTTCAGATGAGAAAAACCGAAGTTCAGGGAACGTTTCCAAGACCAAGAGCTGAGAACGCTGTGGAGCTGAAATTTAAATCCAGTTTGTCAGACCTCCCCCCCAACCCCAGTTGTCAGCCGCCCCCCATCCCCAAACGAGAATGTGAGAGGGAAGGGAGTGGGTGGAGGGGAGTGGAGAATGAAGCCAGGAGAGGTGAAGGAGAGGGAGAAAGAGTAAAGAAGAAAGAGAAACAGGATGAGAAAAAGCCAGATTGAGAGAGAGAGAAACTGCGGGAGAGAAAGAGAGAGCGTGAGATAATGAGGCAGAGAAAGACAAGGGTGAGGAGAGGGTGGGGAGGGGACAGAGAGAGGGAGAGCCTGCCAGCAGGTGATGGGCAAAGTCTGGAATTTCTCTGCCTCACTGAGGCTTTAGTGAAATGACCCCCTTTGTCTGCTGACGCATCTGCTTTTACAGTTCAGGGTGTTCCCCACATTTCCTGAAGCCACGGCCCTCCCCTGTGGTGTCCGACTTGCTCCTCTTTTCCCAGCCTTTCCCAGGTCCCTAGGTTTGAGCAAAGCTTGCACTCCGGATGCCTCTGGTTTGCTCAGACAATAGCTGAATTGCCACTTAAGAGAACCGATGCAACTGACCTTCGACACGCATTAGTTACATGACATCGGAAAAGGGACAGTAGAGACTTCCTTTTGTGAATGAGAAATTCTTAGAGCAATTACTTCAAGGAAGCATGGGCAGATGGCCTCAGTCACAGGCCGAAGGGAGGGGGCCAGCTCTGTGGATTGTCTTCCTCTGGGGGCTGGCTGGAGTTTTTGGGTGATTCCCTGGGGTCCTTAGGGCCCCCTGACCTTGAGTGAATCTTCTCTTACAGAAAAGAAAGTGGCCAGAGATTCCTACATGATTTGCCGATTTGAAGGTTCCAGAGGAATCCCCAGCTTACCAGCTTATGCTTCCTGGAGCTGCCTCTAGAGGAAGATAGCACTCTCTCCACTCCTTATGAGCTGGGTCATGGAAATGGCCTGCTGCATATGGAGGAGTATTTTATCATTGACATCATTAGAATTGATGACTCCTTTTAAATCCTTTACAGACATTGTCCCCTCACCCTGCCATGGCCCATATCCCAGGAGGACCTGTCACCACCCTCCACCTTGGTGAGACATTGCCCGAGTTAATGGGCCCAACAATAGGGTCAGACTACATTGCTGCTCCATTTCCAAGAAATTCTCCATGTGCAGCATCACATGTCCTGTAACTCCAGTGACTCGGTCTTGAATCAAAGGTCACCTCTTCAGGGAGTCCCCTCCTAATGAACTTCCTAAGGTGACCCCATTCGTTCCTTTTCCCAGGCTCTCTGAGGCCTGTCGCTGTCTTATATTGTCTTTGCAGCAGTCACTCTGACTTGCAGTTCTCTTATTCCCATAGCCCAGGCTAGCCTACGGATGCACTCCTCCCACCATCTGCTGTCTCTGCTGAAACCCCCCTGCCTAGAACAATTTGCTTCATAGTGGACTTTCCATAAACCTTCATACAATGGATACAGAAATGACACAGAGGTCAGCATCAGAACCCAGGATCCCCCAAAGCCCCGTTTCTCTCTTTCACAGCCTCTCTCTACCTTATTCCTATCACCAAGGGATCTTCTGTCTTTCCCTCTTTCTACTACTTGTTAGAATGGAAAGCACTGGGCTGGTAAAGCTGTCACTCAGGATACAATTTTTTCTCTGCCACTTTCTGGCTGTGTGCTTTTCTTAAATCATGCAACTGCAACTGAAAATGCATGGATGACAACGCAAGGATTATTTTAAAGATTAAATGAAATAACTAAGATGACTGGGCCTGGCATATATTAAGCATCAATTAACACTAATTGCTTTGCATTCTTCTCTTTGTTTCTCTCCTCTCCCATTTTGCCTTCCTTATAAATTAATTCCCTGCCTTTCTCACAATCTTTACTCCCTACTCATAAAGCTTCTGCCAGAGTTGTCAGCAGGAATTATGTGCATGAATTGGACTGAGTTAGGTAGGCATAATGCAAGGCAAGTTCTAGGGGGAGAAAAAGTTAAGGCAGAGTGATGTGAGAAGTGTCGACAAGACCCAGGAAGAACCCAAGGAGAGGGGCTGGGGGTAAGGCGTCTGCCCGCTTGGCAGCAGCTGTGATGTTTGGAGTGCGTCTTCAGACCAGCAGTCCCTGAGACGCTATTCCACTTATTCTGGAGACCACTCTGCTCTTAGCCCCGCTGGGCAGGTAGATTTGGAAATGTTTATTGCATCAGATGTGGGATGGAAGAAAGAAACCTGAATTGGGAATGAAGAGACTGGTTCCACCTTCCCTCGATCCTGCCAGTAGCCAGCCACAGGGCTTAGGAAAAGTCTATTCACCTCCCTGGACCTCAGCTTACCCTCTGGCAATTAAAGGGAGACCACAGTCTTGAAGGCGTCTATCAGCTCTGACGTGCTCTGGCTAAACCAGACCAAAAAGGTTTTTGCAGCCATTTTCGAAAAGAGAGTGAGAGAAGAGAACCTGCAGAAGCTTAAAGAAGCACCATTTGCAAAGTTTTTTTGTTTCGGTTCCAACAATCTTACTTATTCGCAGCACAGATTCTGTTAGGCTTAGACTTGTATTCGGTGGCACTGGATTGATAGACTCATACTAATTGGCGTGGCTGTCTCAATTTTCTCCATCCAACTTTGCCAGGGTCTCGCCTTCTCTCTAGTGGAAGCTCTTTTCAGGCTCACAAGAGCTGAGATTTCTCAGAGGCGCCTGTAGATGGATTTGCCTTTTTTCTGCTATATCCATCTGAAGCCACGGCAACTCTCTCTGAGCCAAAACCACTCACTAATTAATACATTTCACAGGGTGAATGAAGCACTGGCACGACCAACAGCCTGGGGCAGCTCCCAAAGCCATGGCCTTGCTCAGTGCCCAGAAAGTCCTGCCTGGAGACAGCCAGTGCCAGTTTCCTCCATGCCAGCATCTCACCCTTCTCATTTGAACCTGAATGTGTTGACTGCCAGTACCCCTACCACCCTAGCTGTGTCATTTTCTCCTTCACCTGTTTGCATTTCCAGGGAAGCACAAGTCACAGTCATAGGAGCTCCTGATCTATTTTTTGTTCTCCCCTTTTCCAGGCAGAATGATGGATCAACTCTGGAAAACCTATTAGGAAAGGGCTGGGCCATCCTGCGTTTCTGCCAGGCCCGTCCAGGTGACTTTGAGTCAACCCCACTGAGAGCTGCTTGGCTACAGGCCATCTCTGTGGGGCACCATGTTTATTTGAGCCACTGACCCTGGTCCTAGAAGAAAAGATGAAGAATTAGTGATACCCCCTTCTCCCTATCTATCCCCACCAGGGGCTTTTTAGAGTGTCTTCAATTTAGTCTGTTGGGAAGCACTCAAAACCACTTTACTCTACTCTCAAGGCAGGACTTTTCATCACCCATCTGCACCAGGCCAGCCTGCAGGCATGGATCCCTGAACTTCCCAGTCAGGTTCTGAAAGAACTGGGAAACTGAGGAAGAGATTGGCAATAGAGAAGGCCCCAGTGATGATTGTTTGTATCAATCATCACACTGATTTGCCTAGGGAAGTCTTGTTCTAACATTACACTGGTTGGTGATCAGGCATCCAGACCCACTGGACTCCTAAGATAAGGCTCCAGCTCCACAGGGTTGGAAGACAAAATTGTCCGCTCCCTCCTTGCATTCACCCAGCCCGGGGTCTTATCTGGCAGATGATTGCTTGTTGTTCTACCTTTCTCTGTCCTAACCTCTACAACGATAGTCACCAATGGTTTACTTATTCTTAAAGACCCAGCTGTAACCTCACATTTTCCATGAATCAGCTAGCCCCTTATGGTTTCCTGCAATGTCTCCTTTATTTTCTATTTCCTTATGACATTCTTTAAATGAATCTCCTCCTGTAATTACCACTGACCCCTGGGCTTTTACTCTCCACATTGCTACAAAAAAAAAAAAAAAAAAAAAAAAAAAAGTCTAGTTCTTTTTGCAAGACGCCATTCCTTGTATATCTTTCCATCTTCCATAATGCCTACAACAAGGGTGACCACATCATAAATTATTGGTAAAGACTTCCTGGTTATGCCAAGACAGAAATACTAGATTGTTTGGTAGTTACATTTCTTTAGGCAAAATAACAAATTGACTTTCTGCTTTGAATTAGGCATATGTATGTCAACAGGAGGCCAAATCACTGCTGGGTGAATAACCCACTGCTAGGAAGATGCCCAGACGCCAACTGGGAAAAGCTTGGCCAAGCCAATCAGGTGTTGCCAGAGCCTTCTTTGTGATAGCAATGCCAGCCCATGAACTAATACCCTCCTTTGGGAGAGATGCTGATATGCCAAGGAAGCTAATGTTTCTATCTCAGCTGACTCATTTGCTGAGAACAATAGGTTTATAAGGCAACTCTTAGCTTGGCCCACACTACTCCTCCATCAAAATAAAGAAATAAAGTTTCAAACCAAAGAGCATTAAGAATGATAACTTTTCTTTTTCTCAGTACCATCCATTGACCTATATCTGGTTTTCACTGTAACACATTTGTGGTATGAAAAATGACAACATGACATCAGAGAAAATGAGAGCGACATTTTAGAATTTATCAAAATGTGACTACGGTCACTTAAAATCCAACTTTCTCATGTGGGTAGTACCTCTTCATCTCAGCCTGTGCTGGAAACAAATAGCCTCTCTTACCTCTAAAATACTTGGTTCTGTGCTCAAAGTGGTGTATTAAGTTCTGCTGATTACACCAGAACTTGGATGGTGTCTCAGGATCTCAGTTTCCTATCAGTGGAATATGGAGTTGGGTTAGGCATTATTTAAGATTCCTTCTAGTTCTACCCTGTTTGTTTTAAGGTTTCCTCTTATATTTCTAACCTCTCTTCTACTGCTCTTTGGCAAGGTCTGGAAAAGAAAGGCTATGTAAGGATTTCCTTGAAGATAGGGCCCATGTTACAAGGGAGAAAAAAAAAAGATGAGATCTCATCAAATCAACTCCATACACACCAGCAAAAGCAGAAAAGGCACGGAAGGGAAGGTGAAATTAGGGTGAAAATTCTGTTCAATGCTTAACAGAATTGTGAAAGAGCCAAAGTTGGCCTAGAACCCTGCCCATACAATTCCAATGCCCCTGCCACCAAGAATTGTTTCACTCCACACTGGAATAGGCCTATCCCTTGGGAAGGATGACCAGAGAAGAGGAAAGGAGAACAATAGAGAGAGCTGCGAAAATGCCTCTCAAACTTGGTCTTGGCATCTGTGGGCATCTTGGCCTGCAGGCATCTATGCAGTGCATGTTGGGGGTAAAGCCAGGTTGAACATTAATTGTTGTCATCCAAGAGTCAATAGCTTGAGAGAGTCTTTCTGGAGCTGCTTTGTACCTCTGAACCTCCTGTCCCTTGGGAGCAAGCATTGTGAGGCAGAGGGCAGCACAGTCTCATAGAATTTCACACCCAAGTTGGACATGAACTGTAAGCTACACTCTGCCACATTCACATTCTGGGAAGGTCACTTCCCCTATCTGGCTCTCAGAGCCATATAAGTACAAGGAGAAGGTGGACTTGATCTCTAAGATTCTCCCAACTCATATACTTTGCTGTGCCAGAGACGACATTATCTATTCAGCTCAGAACTGCAGGGTGGAGCGGAAGCAGAGACAATGCTGACTGCTCTCTGTCACCTCACCCCCAATCCCTGCCCCTATGCTTAGTCAGACAACCCAACTGACTTATTTCCTGGAAGTCTGTTCCCTTATTTTAGCACTTATGGTGGAAAAATCAGGACAGTGTGAGCCCTTCCATGGGCCATGCCATTCATAGATACCCCTGTGATTTGTGACTGCCTCTACCCAGAAAGCTCCTGGAGGCATACATTTACCAGGCAAGGGACCCTTGAAGGAAGTAGGTGTTGTCCACACAAACCATTATAGGCCAGGTGGATACTGACAAGAAGGATTGTGTGCCATCAGAAGCACTCAGCATCTGCAGTAAACCAAATCCTCCCTCTGTTGGTATGGGTTGTCTAGAAGAGAAATTTTCATGCATGACTCAGTTGCTTGCCATGAAGTGCCAAAGAAACTTAAGGGACAGTGTTAGAAAGGGCTGAGATCATTGGCAATTAAATTGACCCCTCTACCTGGATGTGTATGGCTTAGAAACTAGAGCATACTGTAGTTCCAGCCTTGAGAATTTTTGTGAGCATAATAAATGGTCCCTTCACCTTAAGAAAGATCAGAAAAAGAAGATATGACCTAAATCAAATGCAAAACAAGGCTATGATCACCCACTTAATAGCATTATATGACTTTGATGCTAGACTCAAGTGACCAAGCAAAATATTTTTCCCAGGAGGAGGGAAAATGCCTGCTTTTATAAATTGAGAGTTGTGCAGTTTTCATATGAGTCCGACAGTAGAACATAAGGATTTCTATCCCACTGTTCCCTAAAGAAGAGAATTTTTAATGAAAAATGTTTGTTGAGTCCTGTGGTTCCATGAAGACTTCCTTCAGCAAGAGCAGAATGGGACAAGGGCCCATTCCAAATGGAAACAATTTGAGGCATATTTTAACTATGATCCTAAGATGGTGATAACAATTGCTTCCACTTAATTAGAATCAATGCAAGGAAAAAGTGGAATGGAGATCACTTTACACAAGTGAAAAAGAGCTTTGTTACATGACAGTCCCCAAAGTCACTCCATGGGAAGAACTGACTTGCCTTTCTAGGTGTCAGATTTTCCTATCAACGCTATAGCTCCAACTTCTTCCAAGAGGCCTGGCTTCTAGGATCTTCCTTTCAGTAATGGCCAAGATGGGAGAAATGGTGTAAAAGAGTAGATAAAGTACACTTCTCCAGAGTGAGTAAAGAAGCTGGGGACACCTGGATTTAGGCTGGAATATCCCCAAATCTTCCTTCATTATGGATAACAGGATGATCTACACCTTGTTTATGCCTCTAAGGAAAAAGAAAGGAGAAAAGAGTGAATGATGGAAAAGTGAAAATGAGGAGCTGCCAGTGGCTTCTTATCAGGAGCTCTCCTAGGGTAGGATAATGTCTCTGGCATTGCTCCAGGTGTCTGACAACTTCTCTTCACCGAAAGAGGCCATCGCCATGACAACACAACCCTGCTGCCACTGTGTGGGGATGAATTTCGTTCTAGGTGAGTCCTGGAGGTCTTAGAGCTGGAAGGAGGTGTAGAGATATGGTGATCAATACTCTTTATTCTTCATGTGAAAGATTTGAAGACTGGAGATATTACTTGATTTCCTTGGGACCAAAGAAGGTACATGTGACAAATGCTGAATTTGAACTCAGATCTCTTCATTTCTAGTTAAGACCATATCCAAGATGGGCAGATCACTTGAGGCCAGTAGTTCAAGACCAGCCTGGCCTATATGGTAAACCCCATCTCTACTAAAAAGACAAAAGTTAGCAGGGTGTGGTGGCGGGCATCTGTAATACCAGCTACTAGGGAGGCTGAGGCATGAGAATCGATTGAACCTAGCAGGCGGAGGTTGCAGTGAGCCAAGATTATGCCAGTGCACTCCAGCCTGGGCGACAGAGTAAGACTCCATCTCAAAAGAAAAGAAAGAAAGAAAAAAATAAGACCATATCCTGCCACAAATATTAATACTTCACTAGAATATTTCATTTTATTTCCCTGCTCTGTCTTCTAGGAACTCTCTATCTCGATTCCCTATTCTTCAAGTGCCTGCATTTTATGCCTTCTGACCCCACCCCCAAAATGTATCTGATTGAACAAGAGTGGACTCCTGAACCAAGGACAGTCCATCCATCAGTTAGCTGGAGGGAAACTTGTGACCTGACTCAAAGTAATAGGTGGACCAGCCAGAACTTCTGTATCAGGGATTATTCCTAAGAGCCACTGAGGGAAGGTGGTGCTAGGCTTCAGTACTAAGCCAAGCAGCCCAGTAAGACATGGGGCAGGTGGCCTCAGGCAAGATGAGTTAGCAGAGATGCCTGACAGGAGATAACAGAAAATGAAGCGGAATGAAAAAGAGCTAGAACAATGTGAAAATTGTGGATTCAGTTTCCATTTATTAACATCTAATGAGAGTAACAAGCTCAACACTCCAAGATAATCTATATAATTGCTTAAGTATAAGATTTTAAAATGTTTTTGAAAAACAACTCATTTAACGTTGTGTGACATATAAGAGGAAAGAAAAGTTACTTTTGATTAGGGTAACCAGAGAAGGTTTCACTGAGAAGCAATGCATTATCTTAGTAAACTAAGAACCATGTACAATATTGAACCTTAGAATAGCTTGGAATTCATTATCTCGTGAAAACACCTGGACTGAGAAATGACCTTTGGAACATGATCAGTCCCATAAGTTGGGGACCTCCAGCACTGCCTTTACTCAGACATCAAGGTAATGTTCTTTAGGAAAGGTGCACTCTAACAGGTTAATTTAAAACAATATTGTCATCTTGAAATGTGCAGCACAACCAAAAATCACAGCCAAGGCCACCCATTTCTCCCAATTCAGGGATCACTGGTTCCAGTGTCAACTTGGCCCCTGAAAGATGATAGCAAAGAGAGTTTTGGTGAGAATTGCTTCCACTCAGTGTCTTCAACATCATTTACAAAAAACCATCGGCCCTCCCTAATCCAGTTGCCTGTGTGGCTGTACATTCTGAAACCAGTACTCCAAGGGAATTCTCACAGTGAATGTACAGGACCACCCATCCTCTCTGAAACTTACAGAAGATCATTTGAGATCTGAAAATCTCCCTCAGGAGCCACAGTTAAATTGGGGTTTAGAAGGACCTGGATTTCACTTTTAGATCACAGCCAAAATAAAGTCAGAGGAATCAAGAAAAAATTATAGTCCAACTGTCAGCCATCATATCTCCTGCTCCTTGTTCATTTGCTCTTTTATGTATCCTACAGGTATGGAGCACTTACTATCTGATCAGTCCTATTTGAGAAAAGGAGAACCAGCCTGGGGAAAAAAAAAATTAGACTATATTACTGACTTGCACTTAATATAAACACATGTCACTCTTTCCATTACAAGAGACAAAACTCAACTCTAACATTTAAATGAATAAGGAAACTCACTGGATCAAGTAATTGAAAAGTTTAGGCATGGCTGAACCCAGGTACACAAATTATATCATCAAGAGTTTACCTTCTACACCTCCCATCACCAAAATTCCAGGGCTAAATGTTCAATAAACAAATTTGAGTACTTTACTATCCCTAAACCAATTAGTATAGCCAATAGCATGAGATGGGCTGATTGGCCAGATCTGGATTATGTGACCTCACTTGATCCTCACAAGCTCTGAGAATGGGAAAGGAGTAGTTTCTCAAAGAAAAGTAAAGGTGCTGCTCCATTGCTTGCTGGGAGGCAAGACCAATAGAACATGTAAAAATTGTAGACTCAGTTTCCGTTTATTAACATCTAATGAGAAAAATAAGCTCAACACTCCAAGATAATCCACATAATTGCTTAAGTATAAGATTGACTACAAAATGTAACAGAGTGTTTTAGTCATGGTGAGTCCAGGAGCTCTGAACAGGGCTACTTGCCCAGCTGATGTTGGGGTTTTCATCATTTTTATAGGTAAAGAACCCACTGAATCACCCCCTTAGCCTCTCTGCATCATTCTGCTTCATGCCACTGTGACTGGGGACTCCACAGTTAAAGATCTTTTCTGGTCCTGGCCTCAGAGCCTTACTTTTTGAATGAACACACTGGGCTACTCTCTCATATCCCTGGCATCAGATGCTAAAGTAGCCCACCTGCTTTCATGCCCTTTTTCCAACTTCTTTCTGCAAACATGAGCAGCTTTTTCCTTATCCCTCTTGGTACAATTGCATGTTTCCACCCAGAAGAGTGAAGTGGTTTGTTGTTGCTGCCCTTGCCTTTCCCTCTGCCGTTACTTCAACTGCAATTTGATGTCTTCAAGCATTGGGGATGGGAAAGACGTATATAATTAGCAAAATAAATAATGATACAAAGGCCTTATTACTGAGGTTTTCTGGATGACTGTTCAAGTCAGAAAAACAATAGTGCTCAGAGGACGGAAATGAGCCCACACACTGGAGAGACAAGGAACTGAAATCACGGAGCAGGGCAAAGCCAACTCAAACAGCAGGACCTCCTGTCTTGCTTACATGAAAGAGTAAGGCATTCAGATGACAGAAGCCAGGGATGGCATGGCTGGGGACTCTCAGCTCTGTCTCGGCAGCCTCCCTTTCCCCAACACAATCTGTTCAAAAACAAAGCTGGCCTGTGAGCTATAAGCTGGAGACATGGGCGTTCAGAGACAACAAGACCTCCTAGGCTGTGCCCCGGTATCAGATCACTGGCATCAACCCCTAGTGAATCTCAGGAAAGATTTTGAGGACTTGGGTGGTGGTGTTCTTGCCTTTGTGAGATTTCCCTGGTTGCTTTGGTGTTTTTCATCATATCAATCTATTATAGGATCAATTTGCAAGAGGTAAAGTTTAAAAGGGCTGGTCTCCTAACTCAACTTTGTAGATAACCAGAGTCAAACTGTCCCCCCAAATCCTCCCCCACCCAGGAAGGACACATGACCAAACCTTACTTCAGGAATAGATACTTTAAAGGTCATTATGTTCTTAAAGGTTGTATCTACATGATCCCAACATAGCCAGTTAAATAGTGGAAAATTCAGCCAAATCTCCTGATTGTTTTATCGGGAAAGTCTAGTTCTAAAAATAGACACAAAGCATTCACTTCAGGAAAATTCCATTTGGGTCAGCAAGGACTTCTTTTGCATTTAGCGGGTGCCTGTACTCTGCTAGTTTCAACAGGCAATATAGAAAATGTCTGTGTTCTGACCCCTACCCTCAAGTTGCTCCTAATTTAGTTGTTTCGATAAAGCACAAATGTTGGGAGGAGTAGGAGTAGTAAGTGCTGCAAATCGGCAGAAATTTCTGAGCCCTCAAATTTAACACAAATCAAGCTCATCGAAGAGACCCTGAAAGGCATTTTGAGGTTTTTCCTTCTTTTCAACCAGGGAGTCCCTTACACTCTATTATTAGAGAAGTCACTGTGGGCTGAGTTTAGCTTTAGGTACTGGGGAAGGAAAAACCCTGACCCTGTCCAGTGGGAGTATTCCATTTTTTGGTAGTGGAGGACACAGGATGAGTAGGAAAATATAGGCAGGTCAGGAAAAAAGGAAAGAAAATAAATTATAATGCATAATTAGAAACAAGTGTGAGTAAAAGCCGGATGTTGTACGTGGGAGTGGAGGACGGGGCTGTGGGTGGTGAGGAGGAGGTGAGGGGGGATGAGGAAAGGAGATTTTGGGAGATTCCTGGAAAAGTCTAAAGTAAAGCTAAATGTTTGAGTCCTATGGAGAATGTGGCTTGGCAGAAATGGGGAAGAACCTTCCCAGGCTGGGAGAGTAATTGTTGAAGAGGCAGAGAAAGTCATGTGGGTCACCCGCGTCCTCACTTCTCTTCCAGAGCCTGTCTGGAAGCAGAGGGTTGCTCTGGCCTGTGGTGTCCTTTGTCTCACCCTGCCCTTCACAAAGGAGAAGAACATGGGCTTGGAAGCCAAGCCCCCAATTTCATGCTGATGTCCGGATGGGAGAGGAAATCATGAAACCTAATTGCCTTTCAGAACAGCACTTGTCTGATTTTTCCCATGAGGTATCAGAGGGTACAGAGTGCAACTGGTCACAGGGTAGCCAGGGTTCAATGTCTGTCCTGGCTCCACTTCCAGCATGACTCTACCCCTGGCAAGTGAGACTGCCTGATCTCAACAAGTAGTCTCAGCCCCATGCCAGACTCAGAGACCAATCTTGGTTTCTGGCAGTGGTCAACATTTTGTCTACTCTTGCTGTCTTGCTACTGGTCCAGGCTGACTGTGGATCTCTTGTTCCCCAATAATCAGGTTCTTGCCTATTTGTTGACCAAGCCTGTCTTAAGCCCTAGTTTTCTCCTATGTTGTGTTTCAGTCCTCAGTGATTAAGGCCCAGGATTATTTTTCAGTCTCTCCAGGGAGACTTCCTCGGAGCCCAGTCTCGTCAGCAGCTGGGATGCCCTGCCCTTGACCTTGAATGCAGTCTCTGCCAGATTATCCCTGATGTCTTCTTTCTGCCTATTTGGACTTACTGTGTGCCTATCCCTTGAAGCTCTGGTAATTAAGGTTTCCTTTCTGCCTGAAATGACTCTCTGGAGTTTGGTATTGGTGTCCGTCTCAACCAATGGTATTCCTGTTCTCTTGCTTTTTGGAATAACCTCAGATTCATAAATTAATATCTCTGGATGCTGATTCCTGGCCTTATTCCTTATTCATGTCTATTGAGTTTAGCCAGTGGAGAATCTGTCTGGAGTTCAGATCTTCACTTAGCTTTGCCCATTCCACTGGCTGATGCCTGAGTTATTAATACAACAGAGAAACCACTGTAAGAACATTGTGTTTTCCCCTTCTTGGATACTTGGTCACTATAGGACCAAGATCGGGACACAAGGAGAAAAACTTTCATGCCCAGTTGACTCAGAATCTATGTTTCCTACTCATGAACATGGCCTTTCTCGTGTCTCCCCAAAAACCTACCAGAATTTCATTTCTCAGATGTACTCACTTCTCTCATTTTTTTGTATTGAAATGAGTTGAATTTTTAAAAATTCCTTCATTCCTGTCATTTCTTGGGATTGGATGGGATGACAAGTCCCAAGGCCTTGTGGCTCCTCTAGGTCAGAAAAGAAGTCTAAGAAATATGAAGAAGGAAAGCTCAAGTCATCATCTGAATGGTTCTGTTGCCATGGCAGCACTATGACTTGTGTAGTCTCTCCCCTTGAGTGTGAGATGGTCTCCTTTAATGACTAGAATATGACATAGAAGCAGTGACAGGGGGTCACTCCTTGAGATTAGGTTACCAAAACACTGCAGCTTCTGTCTCGCACTGCTTTTCTTTGATTGTTTGCTCTAATGGAAACCAGATCCCATGTTCGGAGCTGCCCTATGGAGAGGCCCTATGACAAAGAGTGGAAGGAGAAGAGCTCCAGTCAACATTCAGTGAAGAACTGAGGCCCTCAGTCCAATAGTGGGTGAGGAACTGAATCCTGCCAATAACCACGTGAGTGAATTTGGAGTGGATCCTTCAGATGAGACTGCAGCACCAACTGATATTTCCTTTACAGCCTCATGAGAGTAGCAGCTAAGAGGCACTTGAATTCCTGACCCACAGATGTAGGCAATAATAAATGTTTGTTACTTTAAACAGATATGTTTTGGGGGTAATTTGTTCTATAGCAATAGGTATGTAACACACACCTCACAGAACTGGAGACAAAGAACACAGCAAAGTTTGGCAGCAAACAATTTAGGTAACTTTCACCTAACCTAATATTTCAGTTCTCCATTCAGCACAACTTAGAGGAAGTCACATTTATTTCATCAACATGTCCCAAGTGTGGCCCTCTCTGCCCTACTATGTGACAGATGTTGTGGAAGATCCAAAAGAAGTGAGTTCCCTCAGGGAATTGGGGAAAAGCCAAGAAATACACAGGAATCTCAGCACCACCATTGTCACTAATTTCCCCGTTCCAAAAATTCCAGAAAAATCCCTCTACGTTCCATGAAAAACAATATAAAAGAAAGGCAGAAAAGAAGTTTTGCTTAGGGTGGGCTGTTACAGCGTAGCCCAAATTCCATTAAAGAAAAAGGCCAAACTTCAGCAGGAAGGATCCTGTCTGCAAGCATTAAAACATGTTTGTTAACTGTATTTGTTCGTTTTTTCATTGATCACCAACCTATAAAATCACAATATTTCACATAAATATCAACTTTTTGCATTTTCTTGAAATATCAGGAGGCATGACCACACTAGGCCGCTACTCCTACTTTGGAACCGTTTCCTATCACACAGTAAACCCTTTCCTTCCCTCTCGCTCAGACGTGGGCTATTCATTCTGCCACAGTTCCAGCTTTGCTCATTTAAACTGACTGCCATATTTAGGTTTGCAAAGGTTGCTTTAAGCCCCTCTCTGATCCTTTCAGACTTACAAGATTCTTTACCTCTTCAGTGGTCGCTGTGGCCCCCCCCAAAAAAGATGACCCTGATTATCCACCTCTCTAAAAGCCCTGCAGGTGAAATCCCAGGAGTCAGAGCGTAGTAGGTGCTTAAGAGATATTCCCTTACTTTTCCACCAGAGACAATACGTATTTTTTCAGGCTTTGTGAACCTTTGGCAAATAACAAATGCTTTGTTCTATTTTAGGAATCATGGTGAAGCCCCAGACCTCCCCTCTATGTCCCAGGCATTGTGCTCAGCTAGACATATAATAGTGAACCAAAGAACTCGAACCCAGCTCTTCCAGTCACCTGGTAAACTCAAGAAGATGAATACTGTTTGAGCAAATGCAGTGAACCAGTCAGTATAACTTTCCTAGTCTCTTCCAGGCACAGGAGTCTATCATGTAGCCCCCTCAAGACACCCCTTTTCCTTTTATTTCTTCTCTCTGCCCTTGCCTTTTATTGTATTGGTCCCACATTAGGGGTAGTGGCCCTTTCATGGAGCACAACACCCTGGCTTCTGGATGAATCACCTGAGCACTGGGAGGGCAGCAGTGGTAGAAAGTGAACTGAGAAGCAGTTTGTCTCATCTCTGCTTCTTTGAAGAGGTTCCTCACAACTTGTCCCAGAGAAATTTACTGCCCAAGCTCCCAGAGGTCATGCAAGAAGAAAGAAGGAAAAAAAGGCATTTAGCTTCTTTAAAAAGAAAGACAATGTCTGGATGAACAGGGCCCCCTGGTCTCCAAGGATAATTCATGCTGTCCTCATGCACGTTTGGCTCGCTCATGATCTGGCTCTGGTCTCTGAAGGATGGCTCTAGACCAATGGACGTTAGAGGAAGCAGAGGCTGCAGCCTGGGAGGACTTTGGCCAGGGCTGCAGCCATGACCTCAGACCCTTCAGCTGCACCTGAGTACACATTTCTAGGGGAAATGTGCTCTCCATGGAGGAACGGCCGCTTTGGCCCATGGGGTCCCTGTGAGATCACCCCAGCTGGTCTAAATTAGTGTGTGTGACTCTCTCTCTCTTTTAAAGCCTAGAACACAGATTTTTTTTAAATTTTTATTCTTGATTCCATACTCTGACCTTCTGTTAAAACAACTTTTAAAATATAATTTTCTCTTCTGCTTACCTAAAATGTTTCTGTACTAAATTTGCTGAGCAGCCAACACATTTGTAAAAGCACACAGGCAAGCTAAACTCACTTCCTAAGCCAACTTCACACCTGAGCATAAACAAGGCATCCGGGTCTCAAAACGGAACTGCTTTCTTAACAAAGAAATCACTTCCCTCTGTGAGGGAGAATGTGCCCAGTCTGATCTCCCACTCCCCTCTCCTTTGTCCCAGTCCTTCCCCTTTTCTCCTTTCTCTTACATTTCAGCTTCCAATGAAGTCAGATCCCAAAGCCCAAATAAGGGGAGGAGATTTCGTGTCTTCTCAGCTGAATAATCCCAGTTCCCCCAAGCACACAATGTTCACACATCATGTTTGCACATAGGGTTTGCTGCCTGCTGGGCTGAACTCTCTCTCCCCGCCCCTGGCCTCAAACCCTATGAGCCAAAGGCTGGAGGTAAAAGAAAAGTCTGCAGCATAGTCAACTCACAGAGCGAGACAGACTGATTGCCAAAGAAGGAGAGCAAACAAAAGACCTAGCCATCTTTACTTCTTTTTGTTTTTGTTTTTTCTTAATTATTTTTTACTCTTAAAAAATCTTTACTTTTAAAAGACCTTTAGGTATTTGGTTTCATCAAACTCTGGTGTGAAAAAAAGCACACACATGTATACAACTATGTAGCCTTCTGCTGATGAGCTCGTGTTTACTGTGCCATATCTTCTAATGATTAAGGGAAAATGAGAACTTACCCAGAGAAAATGCTCACACAGCTTTACTTCTAAGACAAATCTCTCAATATCAGTCAGTGTCCAACCAAGAAGAATGAAAATCACATATGAGTTTCCAAAACAGAAGGATTTCAGTACAGCGAGTTGGTTACCCAGGGGATGGAGGAGCTGAGAGGCCTGACAGGGGACAGCAAGGCACAGCAGAGGGAGGTAGCAGCAGGACCCAGTTGCATGGAGAAGGAGGAGTTGGAGTCAGGTGAACCAGGGGCCAGCATCACTAGACAGAACCTGGAGCCACAGCACACCTGTCTAGTGGGGTCTGGAATCCAAGAAGAGAGGCAGCCTCCCAGGCTGGAGAAACCTCCCAGGCTGGGAAGGCAAAGGAGAAATAACATGACTTCTCTTGTCCTTTCTCTCTCCCTCCCATCTCCATCCAGTGCCTCCCACAGGCTGAATCCTACTGGAAGCCAGAGCATCCAGGAAGCTAATAAATGCAACCTGAAAATGGGCAGCCCCTGAGGCACACAGCAGAGCCATAGAGCATGAGATGCTGCTGAAGACAGACAGGCTCAGGACGCATGCATGCACCTCTCACCCTGTCTCCACTGCCAGCGTCTCCATCCCACCAAACAGAATGCAAATTCTAAAGGCGTTGGAGGCTAGGACTGCAAGAAAAGACACCATGGGGTATCTCAAGTTCAATCCAAATTCATATCCAAGTTCATATCCAAATTCCACTTTACCTAGCCCTGATACAGGACACCTTTTCTTCTAATTACTACGGGAAAAGGCAGTCACTCTATCCAGTTTGCATGTCCAATACCAGGACATGGGAAAGGCAGTGAATCCCAGGCAGAGCGTGGGATGTTACTCGAGACACTCAGAGTGAACATTAAACTGAAGCTGGGCTGGAAGTGTGTTCTCACCTTGAGGCACAGAGTACTAAGTCCCACACTGTACCAAGAGCAATGGCTAACCACGAAAGAGGACACAAAATCAGAGAACAGATCATGGGAGATCTTCCTAGATAGTCCCTGAAGTTTCCTTTCAAGCTTTTTCAGCAAGCAGGCCTTGCAAAACATGTATCCTTCATGCAGAATCCTGACCCCACAAAACTGACACGAAGACTATAGAGACAGCAGGCTCAGAGGACTGCACTATTCAGGAAGTCGCGTGAAAGAGCTTGAATTTGCTCTTAAATAATGCACTCAGGATGGCATTCAACAAATCACAACTAAATCCTCCTTTTGGCAAAATGTTCCCATCTTAATTATAACTGTATTATTGCTTGTATGACTGAACACGTCTTCGTTTGCCCTTAAGAAATGGGAGGGGGAGCACATGAAGGAGAAGCAAAAATATAAACAGTGGGATGGAAAATTACCCCCGCAAAGTATAATGGCTAAACAATGACTAAGGGGGCTGTGATATGCATCAACACAGACCCACAAGTGTAAACAGTGTGGTGGGAAGGGAGATGACTTGGATGAAGTAGACAGAGGGGGAATTTAGGTGAAAAGAGAGTTTCCTCTCCCTAGATGGGGGTTGCGGTGGGTGGGAGGCGAAGGGCACCAGTGGGAGGATGGCAGAGGGGGCCAGATCTTTTTACCTGGTTCTGGGAGGCCCTGACTGGGCAGGGTATGGATAAGATCACTGCTCAAACAGCCCAAGTGCTTTAGGATTCACTGAATGAGGAAGAGAGCGAAGGGTCAGGCAGGATCTGGGACTGCCTTAGTTCATGACTCTGTTCCACCTCTTGCCTGTTGTGTCCCCTGAAGTCAATGATTTACTCCCTTAGAACCTCAGATTCCTTATCTATAAAATGAGATAATTCACACAGCAAATATTTGTTGAACAGCTACTACGTGCCGGGCACTCTTCTTGGTACCAAGAAAACAGCAGGGGAAAATATCATCCTTGCTATCAAGGAGTTTATATTCCGATGGGAGGGGGAAGATAAAGCACAGATTAAGAAATCCATGTACACTATAATGGTGAGCAGGGCCATAAAGACAGATAGAGCAGGTAAGAGGGAGTGTGGTAACATAGAGGTGTGAGCTACTTTATACCGAGTGGTCAGGAAAGAATAACTGAAAATGTGACACCCGAACAGAGATGGGGAAAGTAAAGGAAAGAGGGTCATGAAGGTAGGCATGGGGAGGCATTCCAGAGAGAGGGAACGCAAGTGCAAAACCCCCCGCAACGCTTCAGAAGCATGTTTTATGGGCATAATACAAAGAATTAGCACAGTTCCTGGCACACAGTAAGCACACAATGAGAGCTACTATTTTAAATCATAAATGAAGTATCCATAAAGCATTTTGCTTCAAGAGCAGCAAGAAGCATGAGATAAGCAACTATCCTCAACTTTGTCTTCGTGTTCCTCTCCTACTCTGTGTCACATCCTTCTGCTTATGAAGACAGACAACGGGCCGGGTGCGGTGGCTCACACCTGGGATTACAAAGTGTTGTTATCCCAGCACTTTGAGAGGCTGAGTCGGGTGGATCACCTGAGGTCAGGAGTTCAAGACCAGCATGGCCAACATGGCAAAATCCTGTCTCTACTAAAAATAGAAAAATTAGCCGGGTGTGGTGGCGGGTGCCTGTAATCCCAGCTACTTGAGAGGCTGAGACAGGAGAATCCTCGAACCCGGTGGGTGGAGGTTGCAGTGAGCTAAGATCGCACTACTGCACTCCAGTCTGGGTGAGAGAGTGAGACTCTGCCTAAATAAATAAATAAATAAATAAGACAATGCTCTTAGCTTTCAGTTATCTACAAAATAAGAAGAGGCATAGTACACGATAACCCAAACCAACAAATAACCTAAAATACCATCCACATTTTTAGCAGATGACTTTGTACAAAATATTTACTTGCCTAGTTATGTTTTATTTACTCTAGTATCACCAGGAGGTCAGACGGTATAGAAGTTGGCATCAGATGCCGTGCAGTCAGCTCCTGGGTATGTGATATCAGACAAGTTCCTTAGTCTCTCTCTGAGCTCCCGGGGTTGTTAGGAGGATCAAATGAAATCATGACGGTGGAGCCCTCTGTGAACCATAAAATTGCATTTGATTATTGTTGCATGATGAAAGTTGAGTGAATCCTCTGCGTTCACAACCACAGTTACGGTGGGACATGGCCCACCCACATTTTGGGTGACTAGGAGACACAAGCCTGAGACCAACACCAGCCCCAAGGAAGTCACAAAGCCAATCAGAGTCACAAAGGACTCTTCTGTTTTTCATACTCCCTGGGACAAGAGTTGATGGCATTTGTTTAGATTGGCATTGAAAAGGCATCATTCTGTTGTGAATCCAAGTTGCTTAGAAGAGAATTGGTAACCCTGCCAAGAATCTGACGAGAACAGACACACACTTGGGGGAAAGAAGGGGGAAAGACGTTTCTCTCGCTTTTCTTCAGAGGTACAGACTACAGCATGAAAGCCCTAGGCATGGCGTGGCTTCATGGGATTCAGCCCAGAGCTAAGACTAGTGAGGCTTCCAGTGCTGCAAATCAGATTCTTAATGTAGAGATTCACAGAGACCAATATGTGCATTTCAGGCACTAAATTGTAGAATTGAAAGAAATGAAGAGTGAATCCTTCTAAGTGCTGGGCTTAAACAGACCAAATAGCAGTTATAAAAAGTATCATTGTGGCTTCACCCTTTAAGGACAGTAACAGTTCAGCAACATTCCAGGCTATTACTGGACTTAGGGTATTGGGCCAGATAGGACACTGCCCCTGAAATTTAGTTTAGTAATAATTACTGGCAGATCAATTCAGTAATAATTAGTGGAAGAAAAGGAAGATACAGAACGATAAAGAGGACTCATTTAAAATTCCTGAGACCCTCCCTGTTTATTTCAAAATAGAAAACATGTGATTGGGTTCAGTTGGGTCAGGTTGGATGGGGTTGGCCACACACATATTTGTTCATTGTCAGAAATTCAAAGAGTGGCTCAATGGGTATCTGACGAAGTTGCAAGCAAACTCTCCACCCAAGCTTGATATCATGCCAGTAGGGTTGGGAGAGGACGTGGTGGAGTGGAGAAGGTACATTCAAGCCTTGCAAGAATAGCTTTCAGGAATTCTGAAGTCTCCCCAGTGATTCTGAAGATGCATGTTCTCACATTAAATGCCAGTTCCCATAACTCTCGGGTAAGTACCTATTCCCTTATTCCATTGATCAGACAGAAGGGGACTTATGTTACAAAGCTCAAACTCTAATCTAACTTGAAGCAAGCACTGGTCAGCCATTCAGGAGATGAGAGGGAGTATGTGATGCCAACAAACATGCCACCACATTCTCGAAGACCAGGTACAATCGAGGCTAATTGTACTCGCCAGGCTGTGAGCAATCGGCCAGACTGTGCCTGCCATGAATATTCCATTTGCAGGAAATTAATATCATCTGAATCTTTCTCACTACCTAATCTTCCCAGTATCCTGGAACCATACCTGGGAGCTCGTAGATGTGCAAATGGCAACTTTAATTTACCTGTGAGGTTGTGGATTATTTACTTATTGAGGAGAAGATATAAGAAAGAGAAACAAGAAGATTAAGGAGAAATAAAGGAGAGAAAGAGGAAGGGGGAGAAAAAGGGATAGGATGAAAGAGGCCAGGGAATAATGAAGAGGCTGTATGGCGTTGCCTAAAACATGTGAGCTTAGAGATCTGAACTGGGTTCAAATTCTATTTTAGTCACTAAATAGTTTTTATTGATTACCACAGTCAAGTCAGCTGGCAGCCTGCGAAGGGTTGGTACTTTCTCTACCTCTGTTGTTGTCTCTTCATCTGTTTCTGGTTCTATCTCAAGTCTAAGAGGGACCCGAACATCCATACTGAGCCAGTCATCAAAGAACTCAGACACTTCCTGGACCTTTGTGCTGGGAACTTTGGAATCCTGAAGACAAGGAGCTTTTGACTCTTATGTAAATGTTTAGATACGTGATATCAGAAGTTTCAATGAGAGTCTTGTGGAATACGTCACCACACTGAAAAAAGGATCAGGAGAAAATGTGTTTGCCAACCTGAGACTTGTGCCCCCGAGGTCAATCCCTCCACCTGCCCACATTTGGTGGTCAGCTGGGGAGTCTTAGGGTATTAACAATAAATAGAGGAATGCGACCAGGCGGGGCAGCTCAAGCCTGTAATCCCAGCACTTTGGGAGGCCAAGGCAAGTGGATCACTTGAGGTCAGGGGTTCTAGCCCAGTCTAGCCTACATAGTGAAACCCTGTCTCTGCTAAAAAATACAGAAATTAGCCAGGCATGGTGGCATGCACCTGTAATCGCAGCTACTCAGGAGGCCGAGGTGGGAGAATCTCTTGAACCCGGGAGGCAAAGGTTGCAGTGAGCCGAGATCGCTCCACTGCAGTCGAACCTGGGCAAGAGCGAGACTCCATCTCAAAAAGTAAAAATTTAAAAAAATGGAGGAATGCTCCCAGAAGCTTGGGAGAGAGACTTGGAATTCTGAGTTCTATGGAAAACCCTTTATTGGCAATTAGCATAATGTGCTTAACAAATAAATAGAAAAAAATTATCTGAAAATGCCTCTATTATAAAAGATCTGTTTGCTTTGAGAACAGTGTCTGGAATTATTGTTTTAGGGGGAGAAGGTATAACCTTGGAAAAGGATGACTGACTTATTCAAAGTACCCTGGTCTGTGGGCCCTATCTTTGGAATTTCAAGGGCTTCCTTCTGTGATGATGTCCTCCTATTAGCATTATTCAGTGGGCATCACTGAGAGCCCCATGGCATCTGGCCCAGAGGAAAGGTGCCATCCTGAGAGACGCATGGGAAAGGGCTGGACCCTCATCTAAGGCAGACATGCAGATAGTATAGAATATTTGGAAGGAATAGATTATAGAAAAAAAAGTGTGGATCAAATTAATATTGGAGTGTCTCATAGCTTAAATGTATACAAGAGTCAGTGCTAATTGTTTATAAGTAAATTGAATTAAGCTTGTTTCACATTCAAAATCATTTTGTTCTTAAATAATCCATCACCTTGGAAACTAAAAAATAAGCATGGACAAATGTCATATAATTTGAGATTCTATTCCAGTCTATGGATTTCAGAAACAAAACAAAACAAACTTGGGTTGGAATTCCTGTTTCACCACTTCTTTATCATATGACTTTGGATGGAGAATCAAACTCTTCATCAGAAAAACCAGGCTAAGAAGCCATTTTGTACAGGTTTGTCATAAAAATGAAAACCTACTGTCCAGGTGCATGCTACCAAGTAGGCACGCAATAAGTGGGAGCTATAACTATTATTGCTGTGATTCAGGTAAGCAAATAGATAATTGTCTCACAAACAAATAAACCAGGTAGTTCACATATCTGTTGATATGAGCATACTCCACTGGCTGAGTGAGCCCCCATGAAGTCAGCTCCACCTTATAGCACATGGTGGAGTGGTTAAGGGCAAGCTTCAGGGTAAATGCCCAGATTACAATGCTAGACACTCTACTTGCAGTAGAAACTGAATAAATTCCTTAATCTCACTATGCCTCAGTTTTCTCATCTTTAAAATGGGGTAATAATAGTATTATACTTTAGTGTGAAGATTAAATGGGATAATCCATGTAAAATGAGTTTGGAACAAATACCTGACACATAGTAAAGCACTGAATGGAGGTTAGCTATCTATCAGCACATGGTCTAACTTTTAGAATAGGGCTAAAAGAATGGAGCTGTCTTTTTACATAAGACCAGTATAGTCTGTTTCATCTAATTTTTTTCCCTGGAGGCAAGTGAATTATGGGTATAATGGATTAAGTTAGAGAAACTACTTGTGTCTTACGATTTGTTAGGAAAACCCTGTTGATACAATGAGCAAAGCTTGATACTGATCACACTGGAGATTTGAGGCCAGATCATCCAGTTCTATAAACTAATTCCTTGATGTAATATTAAGTTTCTTAATCTGTAAAAGGAAGGTAATAACATTTACTATTAAGAGTGTGTTAGTCTGTTTTCACACTGCTATAAATAACTAGCTGAGATTGGATACTTTATAAGGAAGGGGTTTAATTGACACAGTTCCACATGGCTGAGGAGGCCTCAGGAAACTTACAATCATGGAAGGTGAAGGGGAAGCAAGGCACATCTTACATGGTGGCAGGAGAGAAAGAGGGAGACAGAGCAAAGGGGGAAGTGTCACAGACTTTCAAACAACCAGATCTCATGAGTACTCACTCACTATCACAAGAACAGTCTTCCCCCATGATTCAATCACCTCCCACCAGGCCACTCCCCTGACACGTGGGGATTACAATTAGAGATGAGATTTGGGTGGGGACACAGAGTCAAACCGTATCAAAGAGCAACCCTCTTTGAAAACCCCACAAAATGATGGAAGAACTACATAAAGGTTTTGTCACTGAGTTGGTACACAATTGAATTGGTTTTATTGGGAAGACCTGGACAATTGGGAGCAGTGGAATTCTAGGAAGAAGATAGCCAGGTTGAAATGCTAATGGATGGTAAGAATACCTACCTTCTTCATTCTACACACAGGAGGTATTCTCTAGGGGAGAGAGGGTGTGGGCTAGGCATATTTTTGCACTCACTGGTAAAGTTCTGTAAAATAACCAAGTGTTTCTAGCACAACTTCCTTATAGTCCCTCCTAAATATGGTATGTATTGCTATTGATTAAAAATACACAGAGCAGGCTACGTGTGGTTGCTTATGCCTGCAATCCCAGCACTTTGGGAGGCCGAGGCAGGCAGATCACAAGGTCAAGAAATCGAGACCTTCCTGAGCAACATGTTGAAACCCCATCTCTACTAAAAATACAAAAATTAGCTGGGCGTGATGGCACACTCCTGTAGTCCCAGCTACTCCAGAAGCTGAGGCAGGAGAATCGGTTGAACCTGGGAGGTGGAGGTTGCAGTGAGCTGAGATCACGCCATTGCACTCCAATCTGGGTGATAGAGTGAGATTCCATCACACACACACACAAAAATACACAGAGCACTCTCAACATCCTTCCCACAAGGAGAACCACTAGTGTGGTGAAGGAAGATTGAAGGAAGATCCAATTCAACAAGGAAACCCTTGGTTTCTGTAACCTCCATTTGCCTTCTTTCTGTTCCGGTTTAGCTACCCTTTATGTAGCTATTCATCACAACAAAACAAGGAGCTAGATATACTCCTCATTCCCATCTTGAAGAGGAGGGCACCAAAGTTCAGAGTGCTTGAGAAATGAACCTGAAACCTCAAAGCTAGTGAGCATGAGAGCTGGCATTTGAGCCTATACCTTCTATGCCAGATTCCTTTCTGTAACCATAGCAGCCTCAGGTGCTCCAGCCCAGCCTGGGAATACAGATGGCAGACCTGGTCCAAAAAACCAGCATGGGGGGCTATGTCAGAAAAGGTGTGGGTGTGGGATGGAGTTTTCTCTTCTGTGACTTTTTGTTCATTCCCAAATTTATTCCAAGAGGAATTGGGATAACAAAATTGGGGGCTGCCTGGTTTTGACTGAATTCTGTAAGTTGGGGTTTTATTTAAAGCATTATTCTTTTTACAAAAGAAAAATTAAAAAGGCAGGTCTAGAGGGACTTAGCACTCTTTGTTGATGTTTTCTCAGATGCTTATAATGAGCTCATAAATGCTAATGAAGAATGCTCTGTGGCTCCCCAGCAGTGCTGAGTCAAACCAGCCACGTTAGAGGACAGAATTACCCAAGGATTTGGAACAGTCGTACCATCCAGCACCGCGGGGCTGGTTGTCTGCTCAGGAGGAGCGCCGCCTGCTTTGTCAGCCCTCATGCTTGCCAGCTCGCACCCTTGCCAGAGCCATCTCTTTGACCTAGATTATTTCCCCTGGGATGATAGTTTCAAAGGCCTCTTTTCAAAGTCAGCCTATGAGTTTTCAGCTCTCCATAGGCTTGGTCAGTAGGTATGTGCTGAGTACCCATTCATGTGCCCAGAACTTAGCTAGGAGCTGTGAGAAGTGACTCACCATGCGCTGCCTCCTGTCTCATCACCTTGTAGCCTCCACAACATGGCCCTAAAGCATCTGCATCAATGCAATCCCAACACATAAGCAGAGACCCAGCAGAAAGTTTAAGGAAGGGGTTACAAGGCAGAATAGAATTAAGGGAAAATGATGTCCCCTGCTCTGGCAATATCCAACATATAGAGCCATCACCACTCTAAAGGGACAGGGATGAGGGAGCAGCTACAAACACCCTGGCTGTAAGAGAGGGTTGCTGTCAGGAGCCTTCAGTAGAGAAGAAGCAACTGTACCTGCAGCCCAGCATGGGGACACTATTCCATGGCTTCATCCTCCTCCTCCAACCCTGAACAGGAGCCAGTAGTCAAGGGAGTCCGTCAGTGCAGCCCAGAGGCAGCCTATGGAGCACAGAGCCAGGAGGAGGTGGAGTTCTAGTCTGGGAGGCCAAAGGAGATGATCCAGCAAAGCAGCTCTCCAGCCTCCTCTCCTAAGGCTTGCTGAAGGAACCTGAAGATTCAGGTGGGCAGGACAAACTGCTCCTACAACCAGCTGTTTCTGCTGCCTGGTGCTTCCTTGGACGTATCTATTCACATATCATTTCCCAAACTCTGCAAGAAAGGCCCAGTTCTCCTTGACATGTTCTCCAATTTGGCCTTGGATTGCAGGCATCTTTTGCATTTCTCTAGGGCCACTACTCATTTCTGTAGCTAGCTGAAGAAAAGAAGCATGTCCTGAACTTGATGTGTTTTACACAGAGCAGACCTTTCTTCAATGTATATGAGAAGGGTGGGTCAGGGCTGGATGGGTCTCCACCCATCCAGTAGAAGTCATCTCTTGCCCTTGAGGCCCTCAGACTATCTATCCATGTAGTTAATGGATTAGGAAGTAGATAATTCTAATCAGGACCAAGATGGACCCATGACAAAATTATGGCCAAATTTAATGACAAATATCTCCCATTCTCTGCCTGGTAGCTTAAGGGATGGAGGGAATATGGAAGTTGGAAATAAGGAAGTTGATCTCAGTTTTTGCAGGTCTGGAAAAACACACTTTGCACACTGGCATAATTTTTTCACTTTGTGGAGTATGTAAAAATACCCAGGTATTTGCCCTAGAGCATCGTGTAAAAATCACTAAAGGTCTTGGGTACTGCATTTATCTCTCTACAGCCACTGCAGCAGTTATTCAAAGAGGTAGAAGGCAAGGGAAGGGAAAGAAATGAATTGTAAATAAAAGCACCTTGCATGGTACTGGCCCCACAGTATGTTCTACAGGAAAAAAAAAAAAAAAAAGTTTAAATTTAATCCTCACAGTCCTGTCCTGTCATGTAATGTCTCAACTTAAAGATGAAGAAATTGAAACTCAAGAGAGGTGACTTCTCAAGGTCAGTGGTTACCCAGCTAAGGCAAAATGAATGAAGAGTTTGATATTTGATGGGCATGGCACATGTTGAGGATCAGCTTTGGCTCTTCCAGAGATGAGGGCTCTGTTTTCCAAATCTGCAGCTGGATCTTCTATATTTCCTTATGGTCACTATGCTAGGCCCTGGGCTCAAGAGAGGAGAGCCTTCTCTGCTCCTACAGGAGGGGGAAATCAGCCCTGCTGAGGCCAGGAGGAACACACAGAGGCAACCTACGGTTTCCAGGATCTGTGCTGTCACCGGCATTAGGGTCTTTTCACCACTGAGGTGTCCTGAGCTTCTGGAAACCAGGGCTCCTGGAAATACCCTGACCTGCTTGGGGAACAAAGCACCTGGCTTTTGAAGCTGTGTGTGCTGGAAAGACCCAGAGATTGCATGCGGCCTTCTGAGAAATCCTCACATTTTCATTACTTTCCCCTACAACATCCTTGCTTCTAGCAAAGCCTCTCTTGCATAATGGAGTCTGGCAAAGTGAGACTGGATAGACAAAGAAGAAGATACCAAAATAAAAGGTGGAAGAATAAAATAGTCCGCATATATTTAACATACTGATAGGCAAATCCAGGCAAAGCATTATACAAGTCTTTGCTTGTAAGGACCTGCTCCCTCTGCCCACTCTCCCACTTCCTGCCATGGAACCTTGACTTGGAAATGGCCTATCCACATAAAATGAGTTTGGCTTGGTCTATTCAGAGTGAAGGTTGAGGCCAAAAATTTTCACAGGAGTGAAGGAGTTAAAGTAATGCACACCATCTGGCCAGAATGAGTTAATTAGATTCTTTGTCTAAAAAAAAAAAAAAAAAAAAAAAAACAGTCAAGAAGATAAAGGAGAAAGTGGGTGGACACATTTCCAGAAAGAGAGAAATGTGCGTGAGATGGTGTCTGAAATGTGTGCCTCTTGGGATGAGTGTGTGTGTGTGTGTATGTCGTGTGTGTGTACACGCATTCACATACACATGTGCACACATGTATTCGTGCACACTGGCAGAGGAGTTGCTAGGGGAGAGCAGTAGGAAGAGCTGACAAACTGAAGCACAAAACTGCTAACACCAAGGAAAGGGGCATCTTCTAAACCCCCTCCTGGCTCGCTTCCACTTAACTTTCTCCTAAGTCGTCTTCATTTCTGGTCTTAGGTTTCCATAAACACTGCAGTTATTTATTTTATTTTTGTTTGAAATGTTAAACAAGCCCCAAAAGGAAAAGCTGTCGGGGCAATTCGTGGCGTCTCCAGAGAGGAGTTGCACCGCAAGCATTTTCTGCAAGGGCTTGGCAAGGCTGCCTCTCGCCTGCATGCTTGGCCCTGGGTTTTGTGGAAGCCCCCATGCACCTCTGCCCTGGCTTCAGGGCACTAAGGCTTCCCGATCTGATCCATTTCTGTTTCCAGGGTTCAGCTCATCTCCCATCCCCCTCCACGGAGAACTTCTCTTCTGGAAGGATCTCTTGGCTGAGAGAATGATGGCTGACACTAATAACAACAGCAATGCCAAGAATAATGGGTGACATTAATGAGCACTTACTGCCACTAGGTCTTGTTCAAAATGAAGGTGAGGCACCTGTAGTAACACATTTCACTCTCAGCACAAGCCTACAGGGGAGATGCTATTATTATTCCCATTTTACAAGTGAGAAGCCTGAGGAATGAAAAATTTAAAATTTTGTATTTAAGAGACAAGGCCAGCCATGCTGGGCGTAGGGTAACATGAGTGAGACGTCTTGGGCACAAAATTTAAGGGGTTAACCAAAAACTCAGTAGTCAAGATAAATACCATTTTAATGCCATATTTAAAAAAAAAAAAAAAAAAAAAAATTGGCCAGGCATGGTGACTCATACCTGTAATCCCAGCACTTTGGGAGGCCGAGGCAGGCAGATCATCTGAGGTTGGGAGTTCGAGACCAGCCTGACCAACATGGAGAAGCCCTGTCTCTACTGAAAATACAAAATTAGCCGGGCGTGGTGGCACATGCCTGTAATCCCAGCTACTAGGGAGGCTGAGGCAGGAGAATCGTTTGAACCTGGGAGGGGGAGGTTGCAGTGAGCTGAGATCATGCCATTGCACTCCAGCCTGGGCAACAAGAGCAAAACTCTGTCTCTCAATAAATAAATAAATACATAAATAAATAAATAAATAGTAAAAATCAATGCAAAAAATCCACGATGAACAAAATATCAAAATTTCAAACAAAGACAGGACCAGTCAGTCAGTCTGGCTATAACCCTTCACCACCACACCATGCTGCCTTGTTCAGCATTCATCTAGGATCTAAGATGTGCCAAGCAGGGGCCCTGCCTTTGCACAAGTTACCTCTTTTATTCTTGCAGCCTTGTGTGATAGGTGTTGTACTCCTTATTGAAGGGATGGGAAAACTAAGAGATTAGTTTATGTCTATGTCTGCCTTCAATGAATTACAAACCCAAATGGGATTCCAAGCAGGACTTGATGTCAAGTTCTCTCTGAGTCTGATGCTCTTCCCCACTGTCCCTGTTCACTGTGTCCCCAGCTAGGAAAGGAATCTACCAGCTAAGCGGCATACGGCTGTACCCTGAGTCTGGTGCAGAGACAGCAGGGGAGGTTACAATTCCAGGCAGGCCAGTTCCCGACAAGCATTCTTCCACTGCCTCAGCCAAACCCTCCCCCGAGACATCTCGTATCTCAGCCAAGCCAGTCCTCCTTGGCCTGCCCCCACCCTTCCTGCACAGAGTCAGTACAAATGCACGATAGACCCTCTCCCATTTCAAGTTCATCACCAGATTTCCCAGGGCTGCCTTGCTGTCCAAGCCTCTTCTTCCTGCCCATTCCTGACTCAGCAGCACATAAGAGACAGGCATGCATGTGCACAAGTGCACGCACAACCTCCACCCCAACTCCCTGCCCCAGCTCTTCTAAGGAAGGAGCTTGCAGTGGGAGTGGAAGAAAATGAGGAGGGAGGTGGAAGACCCTGGAGCAAGAATCCAGGTCCTGAAGAAAAGAAATGGAACCACTGCTATTGCCATCCCAGACTTGACGTCATTGGAACAATCAGAGTGTGGCACAAATACTTACTTGAATGTGCTCTCTCTGTTTCCAATGAGCATCATTTTGGCAGATTTTGCAGAGGATCCTAAAGAGCTCAAGGAGGCAGAGTCAGCCAGAAGTCATCTCACCCAATCTTCTCTGTCTCTAAGAAGCTTAGCTCTCCAGGCTCAGACACAATGGCCTCTCTCTGGCTTCTTAGACCCAATTGTCGTATGTCTCATCTTTCCCCTGGAGATACCCCTAAACTTTTAACTGCCGCATCCCACCCTCATCCATCCTTCAGGGTGAGAGAAAGAACAGGGCTTCGGAGTCAGGCAGCAGTAGGTTCAAATCCAGACTTTCCTCCCTACTCCCTGAGTAGCTTAGGACAAGTTGCTTGCTCTCTTACCTTAGTTTTCAATGTGTAGAATATGATAATGAAGGACCTGGTATGGACCTCAGCACACAGAGAGATGTTTCACCTCTTCCCTGGCTTCTTTAAGACCTTTTCAACATAGTCTCATCTTGCTTGCCTGTGGATGCAGAGGCCCCTTCTGGAAACTTCTAATGACTATCTTTTGGATTTAGCCTTCCCAGAAACTTCCTGGGTCTTCCCACCTCCCATCCTTACCTTTCAGGATCCAACACCGCTTGTCATCAATGCAAGGACAAAGCTAAGTGTAGAGCTGTTTTTAGACTCTTCCCTCCACCTCACTCTTCCTTTGCTTCCCAATTAACTTCTCCTGATGGCGGGTAAGGGGTGGAATGGTGGTGTCCACTTTCATACTCCCAAAGAAAAGGAAGTCCAAAGTCGTCAAGTAAGAAATAGGGTTCAAAGACTCAAGGGAGAGGGTCATATGGCACATGTACTCCGCCCACACCACACCCAAGTTATTGAAGGTAATGAGGGATGAAGAACTTATGGAGGGCCACATGAGGGTGGGAAGGCATCCCACCAACAGAATCCCTTTTCCCACCAGAATTCTGAACCAGTGGGGAAATAAGAAGAAAAGCGTAAGGCAGGTGGAGAACTCAATCATTGTTAAAGCTGATGAATGTGGCTTAATTATGGGGCAAGTGGACTTTCCAAATTTAAATCCCAGAACTGTACGGAATTATCTTCCCAGTGACAGGCCTCACTGGATAAGGACAGGCTCTCTTATAGGGCAGACCCTTCCCCTGATAACTCAAGACCTACAGGAGCAGGGCAGAATGTATGTGCCCCAGAGATGGGCTCGCTCCAAGAGAAAGAGGACTGAGAAGGGACTGGGTAACATTTTCCCTTCCGAATCTATCAGATGAAGTCACTCCTCCTTCCCTGATGAAGACAGCCCAAGGGTGTTATCCTAGTGGAAGGAAATAACACGTATGAGGAAGACTCACTCAACATCCCCTACTACCACACAACAATTTTATTTCCTTCAATCTGCTAGCAACAATGAAAACAAAAAAGATTTACATTATGTTATCTAATAAATTAGAGAATAGTAGAAACTAACCTAATATTTTTGTGAATAATAAATGGAATAATGGCACTTTGCACATAGTAAACCCTTAATAAATGCTAATTATAACTAGTATAGCAACTAAACACTATACTAGGTGCCACGGGATAGGAGAGACTTACTTCATCACATGTATTAAGAACATTTACTGGGCATTGGGGTTAAAACCAATACACATAAATTTAACTTGAGGCTGAGTAAGAGGAGTACCAAAACAGAAAATTCTAGTGGAGGGAGAAAAAACATTGATGGAGGTGATAAGGAAAGTTCCTCTGGCCAAGGTGGCATGAGCTAGGCCTTGAAAGATGTTTTCAGGTGAAGACAAGGGATCAAGGAGAGCAGTCCAGTTTGAAGGAGATGCTATATTCTCCAAGCGATTAATGAGAGGCAAAATTTTCCATTTTTATCCAAACCCCAAAAATCTCTTTGGGTTTGGTGTCCACCCTTACCTATAGGACAAGTAGCAAATGAGATGGGTTTGCCAAACCCTTTGTCGTAGGGAATGGGGTGTCAACACCCTTCCAAGCCACTTCTCCTCACATCAGTGTTCTTCCTGCTATGTGGGACACTGCTCAGAGCTGAGAGTTACTCTCTGTCTACTTCTAGCACCCCCTGCTTCCACTGGCACAACCCTGTCTCCTAATTGGTCTATTAGGCAGTTTCCCCCCAGCTTATGTTTTCTTTTGCTCCTCACTAGCCCAGCCCCTCTGGGCTGCAACAACAATCTAGCCCCTTCCCCAGAGCCCACAGCATGCCACCAGCTGGCACTCTCCTATCAGGCCACCTCTGGGAACCAGCAATACAGAGCAAGCTCATGTCAGCGCTTCCACCTCTCCCGCCAAGCGGTCCCTCCGGCCCCATAACCACATGCCATGCCTTCTTCTGACTTTCTTCCCAGCTGTCAGCACATTCCTGGTCTTAAGCTAACCCAGGCCACACTCTCCTGGAGACACATGAGAGCACCACCCTAGCCTAGATGCATGCATTTTCTCCTGGTGCCACAGAAATTGTGGCAACAGAATTGCAGAAGGTTAGAAGCCTGTCAGAGACACTAGAACAAAGCCCTGAGTTACCTGCAGGAGCAAAGGGTATGCAGTCCCTTCTGGGCTCCAGGGTCCCATGGGAGGCTTGTAAGTGGAGCATCCTAATGTTCAAGTTAGTTGAAGATTGGCTTCTTAAACAGAATTCCTTTTTTAAGTTTAGTTGTGGTCTGGCAGAAATTTCAGCAGTCACCTCTGACTCCTTCTTAAACCCAGTTACCAACGCTTTCATCTGAGTTCCTTTTGTTAGGTGTAAAATGGAACCAGGCTCAGTCCATCAGCATTTTTCCAATATTGTGGGAAAGCTAGAAACAACCCTGACTTTGCATTTGTTCCCAGACAGGCAGGTGAATACCAAATGCCATTTGAATGAGAAAACGCTACATGGTTGCTAGTTGTGTGAAGACCACTTCTGCTCAGGGACAATGGCTCTCTGTTAAGAGAGAACCTGACCAAAAGCATTCGGAATTCAGTCCTTAGAAATAAGCCATGCTCTATATTCTTTTAGTGGAAACATCTTTTGCTGGACACACCCATAAGAGATAACAGTATTTCCACTCAGAAGCAGAAGTAAATGTACGTGTTCAACTGGACACAGGCTCAGCTTGGCTGTGGTGTCCTTTCTTCCCAGGTACCACCAAGCTCAGACTCTCTCCCTTTGGAATAGCCTCTTCCGTTTTCCTCTTCATTTCTTCCATGTTAACACTCTGAAGCCAGATTTGTTCTCCTGGCTTTAAGTCACTGCTAAATAATTCTAATTGCTCTGTACGTCCTACCCAAGAGCAGACTCTTCAGACTCTTTAGATATGCCCAAGGGTCCCCATCTCCCCGCTCCACCTGTAGATACCTCAGCTCCCTTACACGAGGCTATTGCCCAAATTCCACCTTCTGGCACCCTGCCTTTCTTTTTGTAGAACCACCTCATTCTTCACCCCGTCTTCCCTCTACTATCTACCTATTGACTAATACCATCCCATCAGATCTGGCTCATGGCAAGGGATATTTGTGATATGCTGACCCAGCATCCCTTTGTTTAAGGATTTCACTTCTTCCTCCCTCCATTCACATGGGCAGGCCCCTGTCCCAGAATGGCCAGTTCAAGTATTCCATGTCCAAGGAGGAGGAGTTGGTTCCCATTTGGTGCTGAAAGTCTTGCAGGAGCAACCAGGGTCTTCTCGGAGGTTTGATGAATGGGTGCTGGAGAAGAGAAGGTCTGCTGGGTGAGGATGTGGCATCTGAAGAGAGTTGGTCTGTCCCTCCACTCCAGGCTGTGTGCTGTGTGTTGGTTTCATTACCAGACAGCGTTCTGATAGCATCACAACTCTGGGTATATCTGTATCTGAACCCAGCTCTGTCTTTTAGCTCATGAGTTGTAAGGAATAATCAATTTCCTGTTTGCTTTCAATAAATAATTTCTTTTTGTTTTAAATAAATAATTCCCCTTCTGTTTAAGTTCAATTTGGGTTTCTGCCACTAAGAAGGTTAAAAGGACCTTAACCTTGACTTTTACCACACTTTGTTATGAGTACAAAGACGTATACATATTCTGCTTTGTGCTGTTTACTGCAGTGTAAGCATTATTCCTAGGTAGTACACTGTAAGCTGCTAGAGGGCAGTTTACATTATGAACATCTGTATCCTCCATGGCACCCAGCACTTAATACGACTTCGAACATATCGTTTGCTTGGCACAGTGAATGAATCCCATTGACCACCCTCATTCATCCACAAACCCTGGAAATATAGACAAATACATATAATGTTGCCAAGGAAACTTCCCAATGTGTAAAAATAAAAAAATGGCAATATCTTTGTTTCCAGAATTTATGAACATCCTGTAGAAATCTAAGTGTGAAAGCATGACTTGGGGCTGGTTAGATAATACTTGCTGCATGGATTCAGCCTCTCCAACATCTTTCCATACAGTCTGAGCTGAGTTTCCTGAAGGATGTTGCCATGTGCTCTAGCAATGCCCAGGCTTTCCTGGACCCAGGAACCCGAGTACCTGCTGAAAGAGGCTTTAGAAATGAGACGGCGGAGTTCAGACCTCTTGAGGATCAGCTGCAGGAGGATCCCTAAAAAACAGGCTGGAGTCAAAATACCCATGCCAGACTAAGCCTGGCCAGACCCTCCAGGCACAGAGAGCCTGCTTGCCGTATTTCTCCGTATGGAGGGCAAAGTCAGACTAATATTCCTTCTCATTCTAGGAGAAGATGATCTAATTATCAAAGGGGTGATTAAGGAGTGCTTTCATTTAATTAGTAGTTGTATCTTTTGAAATTTCCTGTTTCTTCTTCCCATGTTTAGGATGAGTTGTCCCACTCTTCTAGATAGGGGCTTCTTTGGTACTGGAACTACTGGACCAGCCACGCCTGCATTTGCTTCCGACATTCTTACCCCACCAGCCCCTGCCCCCACCTACCCCAAACCACTGTTCTTCACTGTTCTTTGGAAAGAACCCAGTGGCCCAGTGAGTTAGCTGTTTCCAGTCGGCTGGCCAAATGGAAACTGGGTCAGAGCCCCATCCCATTGTGCGTCTTTGGTGCCCACTGAGGACAATTCGTAGACAGTGCTCCAACTGCATTTATTTTCTTTGCACATGCTTTGCAGAGCAGCCCCTGATTCCCTCCAGCTAACAGAGCCCCCCACCTTCATTCATTGTGTGCTCACAGGAGATTAGGACATCGATGCCACACCTAACCAAATCTGTCCTGTTGCTTCGTGCCAGGGAAAGACATCCCCTATTGGGAGTAGACATCATTGGTTTAGAGGAGGGGGCCACATCTTTCTCCCTGAGGTCAGCCTTTTTGCTATGAGAACGTCCCATCTGCTCCTCAGTAAGGCTTACAATCTGGAAATGAGAAAAAATGTGACTTGAGCTACTAGAGGCTCTACAGGGTGTGTGCACCTGTGCATCCCTCAATGCTTGTGCACACACGAGCGTGCATGGGCAAAGATGCACATGTGCCAGCCCTTATTTGACAGTACCTTGTGTAGAAATATGGGGGAAGATATGAAGTGGAAGAAAAGTATAGGAGAATCAATCCAGGACAGACAAAGACAGATAAAGGCAATGAGCAAAAGAGGCATCCCTCTCCCCACCTTATCCTGGCCTTTCCTCCTCTTTGGAATCTCACATTAGGACATTTTTCTTCCCTTTCCCGTGTCTTAAACTTCTAGCTCCACTTTTTCCCTTACATATAAACATTCTTAGGTTTCATTCTCAAAAGAAGGCAGAAAAAGAAAAGAGAGAAGAAAGGAAGTACTAAGAAAAGAAAGAGGAAGTAGAGAAAGAAGGAGCGGGAGATGGAAGGAGGGACATGTAATCTCCCACCCAGACCACTCTCCTCCTGTGGACACAAATATCTCCTGAGCATCGCCACTTGCTGACAGGAGGTGGAGCTGAACATGGCCAGCACCAAAGTTCTCGTGCCTCCCTCCCACCACCACTTTTCTTCCCCTCCTTTTGCTGTAACCAGTAGCTTTGTGATTGCCCAAAATGAGAATCCCGAAGTTATCCTAAATTTCCCTCCTAACACTCCACATTCAATCAGTAACCAAATCTTATCTCACTACCTCTCAAATGTCTCTCAAATTGTTTTCTCACCCCCATCACTATTTCCTTGTCCACTTTATTTATTTATTTATTTATTTATTTATTTATTTATTTAATTTTGAAAGAGAGTTTCACTCTTTTTGCCCAGGATGGCGTGCAATGGTGCGATCTCAACTCACTGCAACCTCCGCCTCCTGGGTTCAAGTGATTCTCCTGCTTCAGCCTCCTGAGTAGCTGGGATTACAGGTGTCTGCCACCACACCCAGCTAATTTTGTATTTTTAGTGGAGATGGGGTTTCACCATGTTGGCCAGGCTGGCCTTGAACTCCCGACTTCAGGTGATCCACCCGCCTCGGCCTCCCAAAGTACTGGGATTACAGGTGTGAGCCACCGCATCTGGCTGCTTGCCTACTTTAGACTTCTCATCTCTTTTTAATCCAGCTTCACTAGTCTTTAAACTGGTCCCATGCCTTCACTCTCACTTATTTTATTCCCTCCCCACCCCTGGGCCAAAAGACTAAACTTTCTAAAACCCAACGTGAATCCTAACATTAGGCTGCTTCAAATCCTTCAGTGGCTCTGCAAATTCTCCAGAACAGCAGTTAGCCCTTCACCATGACAGGTAAAGCCCTTTGCAAGCCGGCGCCTGCCTACCTCTCCAGCCATGCCCCAGGCTCTCACAGGCGCTCTGTATTTCTCCCCATACCCATCTTCTCCAAGTGCCTGAACCTTCCATGCTCTGTCACACGCTGTCCCACACCTCAAGGCTTCATTCCACTTCCAGAAGTGTCCTGCCTCCATTGTCTGTCTAGAAAGCCCCTAGTCTTCCATTAGATCTTAGCCCCAATACCAGCTTCTCTGTGAAGACTTACCTAGCATCCCTGGGGCAGACTGAAAGGGTACCCTTTGGTTGCCCTTGATAGTTGGCACATTTCTTCATTAACCCTATTTTAATTGTATTGTAACTGTTTGTTTGTCCAGCCTCCAAACAAGACTATTCTCCTTGGAGGAAGGAATGATGTCTTTCTTCATGTACCCCTTACCAGAGCAGCGTTTCCTATCCACTAGGCTTGTAATTCATAGCAAATATTTGTTAAATGAACAAAGATACGACCAGATAAACAGTGACTGAAAACAAAGAGAAAATGGTCACAGACCCAAAGGCATTTGAGGCACTACGGCTTTGGGGTAAATGAGTCAGAAAACATAAAAATTAATGTGTTGCTGCAGCATCAATACTCAGCATAGTATCTCTGGGGGCAAGAGGATGAAATCAAGAAGAAAGAAAGCGATGAAACAGAGACAAAACTCGGTGTGGGCCAATGATTGGGACAAAATGGTAGCAGCCTAAACTATGATTACAATAGGGAATTTCTGACTGTTAAACTAACTTGATGTAATTTAACTCATTAATTGGTTTTTCAAATAATGAAAGGCTTGGTCTTTCTGGCTTGGGAGAGTGGAATTAGTTCCAAATGGAAAATAAGGAGAGGCAGTTTTCAATGCAACATCAAGATATTTCTAGCAATAAATCTGCTTACATATGGACTAGGTCAGAATATAGAAGTCTTTGTTCTACCACCCACTGGCTCTGTCACCTTGAGCAAGTTCCTTAACCTCTATGAGCCTCAATTTCCTTGTAAAATTCGTACAATCATAGTATACACCTGAACATAAATATAATGATGTAATATATTTAGCATGCAATAAGCATACAATGCATATTGACTTTTATTAGTAGTGGAACTTAGTTCCCTATAATTGAAACTTTTGGAACAATGGTGGAATAATTACTAAGTGCAAATATTTCTTTTTCCTTTTTACTGTCTCTGCAGTATTATAGTGATTTTCATATCATCTCTCCTAGTAGATCATAAATTTTCAAGGCCATGGTCCAAATCTATTTCGTTTTAATAACTTCCAGATCTCTTGCACCTAGGAACCATTTGAACAATATACGTTGAACTGGGAGATAAAGACGATCTAAGCATCAGAGGGAAGAGAAGACTAAGTCACCTCCAAAGTTTATTTAGACAATAGAATCCTCTCATTCATCCATGCATTCATTCATTTACTCAACAAAATGGTATGGGTGGTAACAATGTGTTATGCAATAGCCTGCTATTGGGGATGAATTATAGAAGACTGTTGAGTTACAAAGTTCTATGTTACCTAAACTACCCTAGAAATATTTTAATGCTAATGGTGTAGTTCTTTGTTTTGTTCCTCTAAATAGATTGCTTATTTTGTACTATCCTGGAAAGTCATTTAGGAAAGAGACCAGAAAAGAGCAAAAAGGAAGTGGCTATTGTCCAAAACACACAGCTATTTTTTAGAGATGCAAATCCAAACGTCATGGATGATAGAGGACAGAATCTTTGTCAGTAGCAAAAGGCCTATCAAGTCCTCTAATTAGTGCTATCCTTTCCTGCCTGTTCCATTGTACTCTGATAGTCCACCGTCAAATTCCCAGTGCAAGACAAGAGCTTGAGAAGTGGACACATGACCCTAGAAAAGGTACCTTTTTGATACATAGAATCCAAAATCAAGAGAGCAGAGTGAAAACGGAAAGGAAGCAGCATCAAACCACATGCTCAGACTTGCGGGGTGGGGGTTGTTCCACGCAAAGCTAATGTGATAAATGCCGTGAGTTACCAAAGGATGCCAGACTTTCTCTGGAGATGTCTACTATTCTAAAGGCTGTGAATATTTTCTTTACTTAAAACAAGTCTTTAACCCTGATGGATCATGAATGTCCTTTGGGAATATGTGAAGTCCTAAAATTACAGACAGAATTAAATATGTAGAGGGAGAATTTTTTTTTAAGGGAGAAGTTTCACAGCTTACATAAGATTTCCAAAGAGATCTGTGGTCCAAAAAATCTGTCATGTTAATTGGGGACATGTTGCTGACTAAGCAGTTATTCTGAGTTGGAGGCAAATGGAAAGTTCAGAAAAACATTCCCATTGTGCTCACAACCAGGTCAATTAGACTCTCACCAGCCTCTGAGCACATCTCCCATTATTCTTCTTCCAGAAAGTTGTCCTCAAAGAACCCTAAAAATTCCATAGCACTCAATGTACACGTATATAAAGAGTATGTGGGTATGAATATGCATGCGTGTGTGTATGTGTTTGTGTTTGTGTGTGCATGCATGTGTGTGAGTGAAAGTCTAAGCAGAAAACAGTGCACTGAAATTGGGTTATTTGGGAAAAGCTTAATAAAGGTTCTATTTACTGGGTGTAGTGAAATCATAAGGGATCATGCAGTACTCCGTGCTAATAACAGCTGGAGCTATAATCACCCCTAGGCGTTAAGGGTCAAGAAGAGGGAGTGGTGTTAGAACCCAGAGACAGAGAGAGCTGTATGAAAAGTGATGCCTGACAAGAGGGTGACCTTCTGTCAAGGGACACAGACAGCCCAAGGTGACACACCAGGAGAGAATATCACAGGAATAAATACTACAACTTCTGTCCTCCCTTCAGTGATTTGCTAGGACTCCCCATTTGCCAAGTCTAATAGAAGCCAGAGGACAAGGGAAACCATTGATGTAAGTCATAAGATCAGCTTCCATGAAGTGTAGAGTAGACCCGGAGGAACAAACTGAAGAAATTCCAGCCTGGTGTGTGTGTGCACGTGTGTGTGTTCCCCATACATGGGACGGTAAATAGTCTAAATTCAGATCCACTGGTCTTTACCCCCTAGAAGTTAAGCCATAGGGACTGGGAATAAATAAGAGACTCACATTTCTTGCTCACCTCTCTGTGTCAGTCACTGTAAAAAGAATTGCCTCCTGTGTTCACCTAAGACTGCCAACAACTCCAAATGGTAATATGGGATACAACCAGAAGTGGAACGTGAATCTGTTTGACACCAAACTCATGCATTTTTCACTACACCCTGCAACACCAGAATGGAAAAGAGAGCTTGAGATATTTGAAGAGCTTGTGCGGAAAGTGTTCTTGAAGTGGATTCTTTTGGTTGAGATGAGGTAGACAGGTGAATAAGAGGGGTCACAGACTTCAGGGCCAGTTTTCACAGAATTGAGCCAAGACTAATACGGAGTCTAAGTATGGGTACTGTTTGAACAGAAACTGTTTTCATAACTGTGAGGTATACTGACACAAAACCATGTTTGCACAAACACACATACACACACAACCTCACACACACATAGCCTGCCACAAGAAACTAACTGAGGATGGGTAAAGATAAGGCCAAAAAGAAGAATGTGATGGACTAGTAGAAAAACTGCAGAGGAAACCCTAGAAGTAAATGACTTCAACAATATTCACCAAAGACAAATGCAAACATAATAGAATATTTACTTATCACGTAAACATACAGTAATTCAGCTTCTGCAGTTGTAAAGATCAACATGGACAACATCCAGCACAGTGTTGAGCTCTTAAGAAAAGCTCAGTAATTGCATTTTGATGTGGAGAGGTGCACATTGATGGCCTATTTTCTTCTAGGGTGGATTCTTTCAGCCCATGCCAAGTTAGCAGCCCAGTGGTAGAATATTTATTATCATTATTATTATTTTTATACTTTAAGTTCTAGGGTACCTGTGCACAATGTGCAGGTTTGTTACATAAGTATACATATGCCATGTTGGTGTGCTGCACCCATTAACTCATCATTTACATTAGGTATATCTCCTAATGCTATCCCTCGCCCCTCTCCCTACCCTACAACAGGCCCCAGTGTGTGATGTTCCCCATCCTGTGTCCAAGTGTTCTCATTGTTCGATTCCCATCTGTGAGTGAGAACATGCGGTGTTTGGTTTTCTGTCCTTGCAATAGTTTGCTCAGAATGATGGTTTCCAGCTTCATCCATGTCCCTACAAAGGGCATTAACTCATCCTTTTTTATGGCTGCATAGTATTCCATGGTGTATATGTGCCACATTTTCTTAATCTAGTCTATCATTGATGGCCATTTGGGTTGGTTCCAAGTCTTTGCTATTGTGAATAGTGCCGCAACAAACATATGTGTGCATGTGTCTTTATAGCAGCGTGATTTATAATCCTTTGGGTATATACCCAGTAATGGGATGGCTGGGTCAAATGGTATTTCTAGTTCTAGATCCTTGAGGAATGGCCACAGTGTCTTCCACAATGGTTGAACTAGTTTACAATCCCAGCCCGGTGGTAGAATATATCTCTCAATGCTTTGCTGGATGGAGGGTCTATAGCAGCAGCAATGCTCAAATTCTTTCTATCCCTTGTCTCTTTGTACTGCAATTCCTCCTCGATCCTTAGTGGTAAAAATGGGGTCAGGGCACATAAAAGGCAAATCTCACTACCCAAACAGGTGTTTCTCTTTGCTTTGCCATGAACTGGTTGTGTAATGTTGGGCCAGGCCAGTCTCACTGTGGGCATTAGTTTCCTCATTTGTAAATGAAGGGGCTGGGCCAACTCTCTCCCGTTCCATGTTTAGCCACCTTACTTCTCATAGCCCTCTCAACATTCTGAATTCTGAATGCCTAGTGCAGTGACCACAGGTTGTAGGCACTCTATAAATAATGGGGAGCTATAGGGTTCAGCTCAATTCAACAAATATCTCTAAAGTCTAATTCTGACTGTGTGTTTAGGTCGCACATTGCTCTTGTACACTTTATTCCTAGTAACAATCTTGAATTTGATTATTGCCATGAAAGAGTTAAAGCTTTCTAGTTCTTTCTAGTACTCCTAGCCTCCTGATCACTGTGTGCATTTTATATCTCACTCCCACCTTCCAGCCTAAAACAGAGTCTAGGTAACTCCTTGAACAATGACTGAATTATTTCCAAGTCATTGCATGTTCTGGCTCTGTGTTGGTTAATTATGTATGGACTTGACTGAGGTAAGGGATGACCAGTTAGCTGTTAAAACATTATTTCTGGGTGTGTCTGTGACGGTGTTTCTGGAAGAGATTAACATTTGAATCAGCAGACTGAGTAATGAAGATTACCTTCCACAATGAAGGCTGGGTATCATTTAATCCCTCCAGGGCCTGAATAGAAAGAACAAAAAGGTGAAGGAGGGGCAAATTGACTCTCTACTTGAGCCAGGCCATCTGTCCTCTCCTGTTCTTGGATGTCTGCACTCCTGGTTCTCAGGCCTTTGGATTTAGGCTGAGACTTGCAGTGTTAGAAGAGTATTACCCCAGTCTTTCCTTTGACTTCTATAACTTTGGCATTTTGAAGAGTTCAAGCCAATTACTTAATGTGACTCTCCTTCAGTTGGGTCTGTCTTTTCTTTCCTTTTGATTAGATTTATGTTGCAAAATTTTGTCAGGAATATAACAGAAGTGATGCTATGATCTTTTGCATCTGTTTGTTGGGAAACACATGACATCAGATTATCCTATTGTTATTGATGATAACTTGAATCGTTTGGTTAAGGTGGTATCCAACATGTTTCTTACTGTCAAGTTATTATTTTTCCTCTAGAATTAGTAAATAACCTATGAGAAACGCTGTAAGGCTATGTCATATCCAGTTTCTCATCAAACATTCTCCATAAATGTATCACCCATTCATGATTCTTACCTAAACTAATTATTATTGTAATGGCTGCAAAATGGTAATGTTCTAACTCTTTCCTAACTCCATTGCTCCTTTTATATTTATTAATTGGCATTCTATTGTGAAGAAAAGCTTTCCTTTCTTCTCAATCGCCTATTAATTTATTCACTCATTAATTTATATCAGTCTGGACTCATGGATTCCTATTTTGTTAAACATGTTAAAATGTGTAACTAACAGTTATTGATTTGTTGTTCAAATTTCCAAGACTTGCTCAATAGGAGCCGCTCACACTGGATCCTGAGTCTTTTTGATATATCTCCATCACTTTTTCATAGTTTTTTTTCTGGCACATTAAGGTAATTCAGGTTCGTCTTAGGCCTTCTTTGCTCCAACCAGCCTATGGCATTAGACATTTCTTCAAGAAACATTAATTCTTTTTGTTGAGGAATGGTATTTAGAAACAAGGTCTTGGGACTAGATTTGCTTGTTTTTATCGAAGTGCCATTGTTTCCTTCAGTGAACAGAGCGATTTATAGGACAGGAGGAGTGCACACACACACACAGATGTTACATATAAAAAAGAAATATGTATAAGATACGTATAGATGTACATAAGTATGAAAATATATATTAATACATATTATTTATTAAATGTTAATATATTTAATAAAACCATGAGTTTTTGCTAATACCAACAAATTTGACCCAAGACTATTACTATTGATACATTCGAGATTTTCCTCTGTACGTTATTATTTATTTATTTATTTATTTATTTATTTATTTATTTATTTATTGAGACTAAGTCTCACTCTGTCACCCAGGCTGAAGTGCAATGGCACAATCTCGGCTCACTGCAACCTCCGCTTCCTGGGTTCAAGTGATTCTCCTGCCTCAGCCTCCCGAATAGCTGGGATTACAGGCACATGCCACCATGGCCGGCTGAATTTTTGTATTTTTAGTAGAGACGGAGTTTCACCATGTTGGCAAGGCTGGTCTTGAACTCCTGACCTCAAGAGATCCAGCAGCCTCAGCCTCCCAAAGTGCAGGGATTACAGGCATGAGTCACTGTGCCCGGCCCTCTCTACAAGTTTTTAATTGTCTTCTTCAACAGTCAGAAACCCGCTTTCCTTTATCCTTAATATAGTTATACATTTGCTCACTCACCCATTTCTACATTTCACATAAAGTGGTTTCTGAATTGCTAACACTATGTGTTAGAAGACAAAAACTGTTAATTAGATTTTAATATATGTTTATGGTTCCTTTTGTATTTAGTCTGATGGTCTATAGTCAAAGAATTGAGTTCAAATATTACTTGTATTAGTTTTTAAAATTTTTCCCTAGTTCAGTCTGGTAATGTTCTTCATTTATGATATAGTTAGTGATTTTTCTTGGTAGGTAAAATGTCAACATGGTTCCAAAAATAAAAACGACACAAAAGGTATATTCAAATAAGTGCTATCCCCTATGCCCACCATTTGTCCTTTCCATCCCATTTCCCCACATCCTCTATAGATCACAAACTGTATCCATTTCTGGTTTATTCTTCCTGTGCTTCTGCCAGCAAAATTAGACAGATATTGTAAATATGTCTATTTTCATCTGTCTCCCTCTTCTACAAAAGGTAGCATAGCATACATTGTATATATTCTTTTTTACACAAAAGGTAGTGTAGTATACATTGCAGAAATACTCTTTTGCTCTTTGCTTTTTCCACTCAATAAAATATCCTGAAAATCACTCTGTGGCAAGCATAAAGATCTTCCTCATTTGTTTTGCAACTCCATACTGCTCTATTGAGTGGATGTATCATCACACACTCAGTCTAGTATGTATGGAAATTTTAGGTTGTTTGTAATATTTTGCAATTATAAACATTGCTGTAGTAAATAACTTTGTGTACATGTATTTTCATGTTCATATTGTTAGAGGTGTAGCTTCAGAGTAAACTTCTAGATTAGAGATTGCCACCTCAAGAGAGAAACACATATGTATTTGTGTTAGATATTGCAACTTCCTCTCCAAAGAGTGGCATTATTTTTCACTCCTCCTAACACTGAGAGTATTTCTTCTCACAGCTTTGTCAACAGTGTGTTAAGAGTTAAAAAAAAATCTTTTTTACCATTCTGATAGGTGAAAAATGGTATCTCATTAGATTTAATTTTCATATCCCTTATTATAAGAAGCATATTTGAATATATGTTTATATGTTTAAGGATATTTGAAAGTTGAAAATACTTCTGTATATTTAGGGACCACTTAAATTATATGAACATATATTTTGCCCATTTTTATTGGTTTTTGGTTTTCCCCTTATTCTCAATTTTAAAAATTCTTTATACTTTGGGGGCATTAACATTTTATCTCTGATATAAGGGATATAGAAACATTTTCTACCAGTTCGTCGTCACTTGGCTTTGAACTTTACTGCTGATAATGTTTTTGGCCATTCTAATTTGTTGTTTCTAAACTTTACATAGTCAAATTGTATTCTTCACCATCATTTTGATTACTATTATCATTATTATTATTATTACAGGATTCCAAATTATAGTTAGATTCAGGTCAGATCCAAGTCAGAAGTTAATGATATTTTCTTCTAACTAGAATTGTGGATTTATAAGGTTTTATTTTCTATATATACTACCTTTCATACATTTGAGGTTTATTCTTTTATATGGTTTAAGGTATGGATTGCATTGTATTTCTTTAAAAGAATGACTATCAAGTGATTACAACTTGCATTTTTATTATATACTAAATTTTCATTTCATATGGGTATGGGTCTCTCTCAGATTATATTTTATTTCACTGGTTGGTCTTTCTACTTATGCACAAGGTTCATACTAGTTCAATCACAGAAACTTTAGAATGCATTTTAAATTTAGGCAAAGTTAATCTTTCATTGTAGCTCTTTTTTAATTTCCTAACATTTCCCTAGTTATTCTTCCTTATTTATTTTTTCCACATAACTTCAGTATCAATTTCACTATGAAAATTTTTAATGTGATATTTTTATTAGGATTGTAGTCAATTTATAAATTAGCTAAGAGAACAATGGCAACCTTATGATATTAAAACAGCTGAAGCAAAAAAAAAAAAAAAAAAAAAGTTGTATTTCTGTTTGTTCAAGTCTACTTTTGTTTCTTTAAGGAAGCTTTAAAGTTCTCCCCTTTGGATTTTAAATGAGATTTTCCCTATCATATACTCTAATTGGTGTTTGGTTTTGTATGTAAGAACTATTGATTTCTGAGTATTAATTTTAAATTCTCTTATCTTTTCTAAATTTAGCAAAACACTTTATTGCTTGAGTTCATTTTATAATTGATTGAATTTTCCATGTATACTATCATATTATCTGCAAATATTGACAGTTTAACTTATTTGTTTCTAAATTTTACAGCTTTAATTAATTTACCTTGTTTAATTGCATTGGCTAATATCTCCAGTACAATGTCAAATAAAGGGGAGAGAGGATATTCTTTCTTTATTTCTAATCTTAATAAATATGCCCCTAATATTTTCTCATTAGCACAGATACTGGTGTTAAGATCAAACTATGTATTTCTTATCTTACCAAAGAAACAGCCATTAATTTGTACATTCTTGAGTCCTTTTGTTAGGAGTAGGTATTCAGTTTGTTCAAAGGCTTTTTCATCATCTCTGGAGACAATCACAACATTTTTCCTCGGTTATACTAATGTAGTATATTACTCTAATGTACTTTCTAAAACTGAGCAAAACTGGCATTCTTGTAATAGGTCCCACCTTGTCATAGTGTATTATTTTCTTAGTGTGGTGTTGGATTTTGTTCCCTACAATTTGTGACAAATCATCTTTACTATCTTCTCATTTTCATCTAAGTCCACTTCTCAACTATTTTATTCAGACTCATCTGTATCTCAGGTAGAGAAAGAGTCCATGGCACACTTGATTTGGAAGTTTCTCATGGTGTTTAACAACTTCCTCTTTACGTTGATGCAACCCTGCTTCTATTTTCAACAAGGGATATGGAAAACAACTACATTCATAAGACCAAGTTGGTTCACTTGACCTTGTCGTCAGAACCAGAAGTAGTCATAAATACTTCCGGAGGTGTATGAATTCAAGGGTATTAAGTTTCCATCCCCACTTCTAGCTAATTGCGAGGGCTAATCTGAACCCCAAAGACTTTGATTGACTCAACCTTTAGCCTCTCCTGTGGACCAAAGCCTCCTCTGTTTCAGAGGGAGAAGTGGAAAATTCTGAGATCCTCAGGTTCAGATTCAAAACATCAGCACTATGTAGTTTAAATGTCACCTTCATGGAAAAGACTTCCCTGATCATCCTATAAGTCCTTGCTACTCTCTGTCTCTGGATCTTGCTTGTTTCTTTGACTACACTTATCTCAAGTAAATGTAATTAATTAATTGTGCTCCCCCACTTCCACTAAAGTGCAAATTCCAGGAGGAAAATGACTGTGTCTGTTTCATTCACCCTGATCACCACATCTCAACACCTATCACAGTGCCTGGTAGGTAGTATGTTCTCACTAAGTATTTATCGAATGAATGAATAATCTTGGATGGAAAAGAAAGCATTGAACCATCAGACTCCTCCAGATGTATAATGCTTTGTCCCAAGTTGAGAGTAGAGTTGGCAAAGTTGTTCTTCCAACCCTGAAACTCCTTGAAAAGCTAAGAGTTGTTCTAAGGGTCGAGCACCCTTCCAGGCACTTCAGTGCCAGCTTAACAGAAGTTTATTTTCTCATGTCTGGGGAGCTTCCAACAAGTTTCTGAGTTCAGCTCTCAGCAGATTCTTCCTGGGAAATTTTAAGTTCAATTCAAGTCAGTAGCTGCTGTTATATTTTTCTCTCTTTTATGCTCTTTGGAAAAGCAGCAGTTTTTCTTTTTTTAAGTAAATAACCTAAAGGGTAAAACTCCAGACCTTGGATTTAATTTCAGGGGAAGGATGGAGGGAGGAAAGCATTTGACAAGACCAATACCGAGCTCTTTGTGTACATGTGTGTGTGTGTGTCTGTGTGTGTTAATATACATATGTGCAAGTCTCCCCACCTCTCTCATCTCCCTGACAACCACTTTTAATGAATTCATGTGGACCCAATCAAAGATTCTGTAGACCATTTTCTTTCTCGCTTATTCTGTAACTTGGGCTCAATAATTTGGGAGATTCCTTTTGAAGAAACATCTGGAGCCCTGGATGCTGGCCCATTAAAATCAATCCCTGCCTCACCCCCACCCCGCTCTCTCAAACTCATCTTCCTTTGAAGAAGTGTTCTGGTTTGAAAATTTCTAACCCAGAGTTTCTTGCTCTAGGATATTTTACTCAGATCTTTGGAGTCATTTACAAATAAAACTGTCAAGCAAAATCGCATTGCTAGGAACCCGCAGTGGCTCAAATCTGTTTATGGGGATCTGGTATCCTAAGGAACATAATTGGCTCTAAGGAAAGCTTTTGTGGGGGTGAATGTGACTTGAGAATGGAGATGAGCTCAGACAAGAGTCCCATAGTCATATGTTGTATGTATTTCTCTTCTAGCTCCCTCAGGAACACACATGAATCTAAAGGAATCCTGGGACAGAGAGGGGAGAGAATATAAGGAATATTTTTCCACTGTTATGAAAGTAATAACCCTTAGGGGAAAATACAGAAAAACAAAACAAAACAAAACAAACAAAAACAACAATGAGAAGGACTAAAGGCACAGACTGAATTTCAAGATAGCCATTTCATCTTCTTCACTATCTAACCCTTTGTGGAAGTAAAGAGTTTTGTCATTGGGCGTTAGAGCCAATCAGTCATGATAGAAGTGATGAACTATGTCTCTCTACCTGAGCCCAGCATCCTTCTTTGGAAGCACTGACACTCTACTGGCTTCCAGAGAACCCTGTCCTGGTAGATCAAGAAACACCGTGTGGCGGATTTGCATCAATGTTCGTAATGGTCACCCCTCCCTGTATCTGTGCCCTCATCATACTTAGAAAACTCCTCCCACAGTAGATGATGCATAAGCCCATCCCTGATGTCAGCCATGTGACTTGCTTGGCCAATAAAAGCAATGGCATACCAATTTCAAGCCTAGGCTTCAAGAAGCCATGTATGTTTTTGCTTGCTTTCTTATGTATCCAGCATCGTTTTGAAGAAAGACATGCTTGGGCTGCCCACTAATCCTGGGAAGAGGATGAGAAACATGTGGAGCCACACTAACCCAGCCAGGCCCAACACGGTCAGCCAAACTGCGCCACCCCCAGATGGAGAAGCAAGCCCAACCTGCATCAGCTCAGCAACACAGATGTGTGAGAAATCAATGTTTATTGTTGCATGCCGCTGAGAATTTGTGGTTGCCTGCTCCACATCAAAAGTTAACTGATCACAGAGCTAAAAAGTAAAGCTCTTAAGAAGCTCTGTATTTGAATAACAATGCCATATATTCATGAAGCATTCCAAGGTTTTTAAATATTTTAAACAATATATCTTATTGAGTTTTTATGACGACCCTGTAAAGTGAGTGGGGGAGGACTTATTATTTCCATTTTCTAGCTGAGAATACTAAGGTGCAAAAAGGTGAAGTCTGACCAGGATGCAAGGCAGCTTAAAAAAAAAAAATTTTTTTTTAAGTAAAATCAATTAGCCCTTAGCAAAAAGCTACAGGGGGAATAAAGGGGAAATGAAAGTCCTACCCTTCTCACTACTAGCTCAGCACTCTTCTCTCTGCTGGAGGTTGTAGTAAGGAAGACAGACGAACATCATGCAATCAAAGAGTATGCAGAAAGAAAATTTTAGTGAAAAAACATTCTTATTTAATGGACTGGATTCTTCTGGGAAAAAGTTCTGGAAGTGACATTTTGAAAATGTCACACAAGTGACATTTTGAAATGAAAGGAGTTGTGGGAGATAAAAAGAGACAAAAATCTCTGAGTTTGAGAAAGTTACATAGACAGTGTATGTTCAGTGTATTGGTGGTTGCAATATGCCAAGAAACCTGCTAGAAATCTGACACACATTATCTCATCAATCTTAATAATATAATAACACCATGAAGAAGATAGTAATGTAACACAATATAATGTAACAAAACATAACATGTAACATAACATAATACAATCCCCAAAAATTAGGCAATAGAATAACTTGCCAAAGCTCACACAGCAAGGAAGCGGCCTTGGGTTCAAGCCCAAATCTGTCTGCCTCCTGCATTGGAGCCTCTCTGTCTTTGGTTGACGGTGAGAGTCATGGGCACAGAAGCCAACTAAAATAAGCCAAGATGAAGACAGAAGTAAGAAAACTGGAGTGAAGGAGTGACTGGAAGCTGGAAAAGTTTTCTGGAGATAATAAACTTCAAAGAGAACCTATTCTCTGCCCAGGCATTGACCCATGATTGTATTGTTAGAGAATCTGTAGCTCACAGGCCATCCTCCCCAGACAGTGGACTCTGTGGCATGGCCCCCCAAGAGCAAAAAGCCCAGCATTTAGCTGTATCCCCTTTCTCTTCCTTGTCTCTCTCTCTGCATGTGATAGCAGCACTCAGGTGGTTTTTCTTTTGCAGTGATGCCACAATTGAGACTTCACAGTAGGATGGAAAGAGCTCAGGCCTCAAATTTAACATCCCTGGGATCAAACACAGGGCTGATTTAATAGTTGTGTTTCCTGATAAGTGATTTAACTTCTTTGAGCCTTAGGGAATATTGATAGTGTCTACCTCATAGGATGCTAGGGGAACTCAAAGAGATTCTCGTGTTAAACCCTTGCTTGGGGCCTAAGACATTCATGCTTTCAATAAATGATATTTGCCTCCCAAGTTACTTTTCGGAAGGTCCAGCTTTCTTTCTAGGAGGTCATAAGAAGGAAAGCAGAGGTGGCCGGAAGGTGGGCCAGGCTGTGTGGCATAGGCCACTGCAGTTAAATCTTGCCTGGCAATTCCACATGGGCCACACCTGCTGCTTTGTTTCCTGACCACAGCCCTTCCCACTGCTGGAGTATAGGGCTTCAACAAAACCCCTTGGCAGTGACTCTCAACTTCTCGCATGTTCCTCAGAACCCAAAGTATCTTCTCCATGTTTTGCCAGGTCACGTCTCTTTAAAAGTGAAAAGTTTGTTTCCCCTCTTCCTTCACCAGACCCCTTAGCCTTCATTCACCCTCCTCCTACCCAGGGTGGGGGATTGAGCTTCACAGCCTTTTGTTGACAGCAGAACCAAAGGCTCAATTTCTGAGAAGTGACTTTGAGCTCCTACTGCCTCCCATGTCTGGAGAGTGTGGGAGGAAAGGAGGCTGCTCTGGTCCTCAAAGGACATCTGTAGAACTTGCAGGCCTCGTGCAGTTAACTAGAAAACCACCAGCCTCCTTTAGCTTCTCATGCCCAAAAGAGACTCTTCCTGCAGTTTCTTTCTGCTGCTGGTGCAAGCGGATGAGGCCTCTTACACTTAACCAACCAGTGCCCTAAGGAACCTGCTTGCTCTCGATGGAATTCATGGTCTTAACATTCCTGCCATCTGTTTGGGAAGAAAGAGGGGAGAGAGGTGGAGAGCACAAGGAAGTGGGGGAAAGAACAGATAGGAACTCCCCTTCCCTGCCCCCCACCTCCCTCATGGCTCCATCTATCTTATGAGACTTTGGGAAGGAGACAAAACACCTGGCTTTCAAGGGCTCCCTAACAGCAGGGACAATCATAAGTGAGAAGTGGGGTGAGGCCCGTGCAGGTAGATGCTGCAATAGAGCATCATCCAACCTTTGAGTGTCCCTGTCTGTGAAGTCCGGACATGATTCTTGTTCTCTGTGGAATCTCTGCCTCTCCTGTCCTGTGTGAGGCTGACTAAAGGCCGGCAGGGCTCCCCTCCTCCCTACATCTGGGGATTGCTGCTTCTTTTCTCAAGAGGCGTGGAGAATAAGTTTTATCTTTCTGCCTGGGGAGTATTTTCCTCAAACCATACACAAGTCAAAGTGGGCTTGAAAATATTTCTTGAATAATAACAGCAATACAGTAATGATAATAATGAGAATGATCCTATTTCTTGGGTACTTCCTCTGCATGACTCCCTATTAAGCACTTTCTTCACTTCCATTATCTCATGTAATCCTCAACTCTTTAACACAGCCCTACACAATCTGACCCCAACTTTGCTCTCTAGCCTCATCTCCTGCTATTCTCTACCCACCAGCCCACACCGTCTTTTGTATCCAGGCTCTGGGCCTCGACCCATGTTGTCTACTCTGCCCAGGAGTGTCTTCTCTCCAAAACCATCCTCTTCTTCTTTCTTTTTCTTTTTTTTTTTCTGAGACCGACTGTTGCTCTGTTACTCAGGCTGGAGTGCAATGGCGCCATCCCGGCTCACTGCAACCTCTGCCTCCCAGGTTCAAGCCATTCTCCTGCCTCAGCCTCCTGAGTAGCTGGGATTACAGGCACCCACCACCACGCCCAGCTAATTTTGTACTTTAGTAGAGATGGGGTTTCACTATGTTGGCCAGGCTGTTCTTGAACTCTTGACCTCAAGCCTTCCACCAGCCTCAGCCTCCCAAAGTGGTGGGATTACAGATGTGAACTACTGCACCTGGTCCCAACCTCTTCTTATCCATGAGATCTAGCTCAAATGCTCGTCAAAATGTAAAGTTATAAACACACCCCTAGGCAGAGAGGGTTCCTTGCTACTTTACTTCTTGCAGGAGATGACTTATGTCGCATTAAACATGGCTGCCTCTTTCTAGACTGTGAGCTCTTTAACTGCAGGGGGTGCGGGTTCTTGTGCTTCTTGGATTCCCCAACACCTTAGAGAGTGCCAGGCCTATAAGTGTTCCATGAACATGTGTGAAGGAATGACAACTTCAGACCACTCTCTTCCGATACCCTTGCCGTATGAGTTCAGAGAAATGAGGACACAGCAGTACATGGGGGGGTGAAGAAAGGAGCATGGAAAAGTAAGGACTCAGATATGTGGAGAGAAGAGGGGAGAGAGTTCCATGTAAGAAGAACAAAACAATATACACGCAAAGTATAAAAATCATACATTGTACTTTCAGGAGATGGCCTAATTCTAGTCAGACATGTTAACTCTCTAAATCTCTTAAATCAAGAAATCCTTCCTTAAAAAGAGGACCCTATTTCAAAATTTCAAATCAACTTTGAAGGAGATATAACTTATATACAATTAGATGCACACATTTAGGTGTACAAATTGATGTTTTTATTGATAAACATGTGGACGTGTATGTGTGTGTATAATACCACCATATTCTGTAGATTATTTTTGCCTTTTCTAGAATTTCACATCAATAGAGTTATTGCAGTATGTATACTTTCATGTCTGACTTCTTGTTCTTACATAATGATTTTGAAATTCATCCATATTGTTGCAAATATCAGTACTTTGTTCCTCTGTATTGCTAAGTAGTGTTCCATTGTATGGATATACAATAGTTTATAGATCCTTTCAGCTGTTGTTAGATATTTGTGTTCTTTCTAGTTTGAGGTTACTATGAATAAGGTTTATATGAACATTCATATAAAAGTCCTTCATGTGAATACGTTTCATTTCTCTTGGGTAAACATGTAAGAGTGGAATTACAGGGACATTGGGTAGGTTTAACTTCATAAGAAAGTATCAAATTATTCTTTTATAGTGGTTGTACTATTTTATGTTAGCTGTGTCGTGGTGTCTCGTTGTAGATTTAATTTGTATTTTCCTGATGCCTAGTGATGTTGAGCATCTTCATGTGGCCATTCTTGTATTTTAAAACAAACTTTTTTTTTTTTTTTTGAGACAGGGTCTTGCTCTGCTGCCCAGACTGGAGTGCGGTGGCACAATCTTGGCTCACTGCAGCCTCCACCTCCAGAGTTCAAGCTAGTCTCCTGCCTCAGCTTCCCAAGTAGCTGGGGCTATAGAAGTGCACCACCACACATGGCTAATTTTTGTATTTTTAATAGAGACGGGGTTTCACCATGTTGGCCAGGCTGATCTCGAACCTCCAACCTCAGTTGATCTTCCCCCTTCAGCCTCCCAAAGTGCTGGGATTACAGGTGTGAGTCACTACGCCCAGCCAACTTTTTTATTTTAGGATGGTTTTAGATTTATAAAACAGCTTCACAGATAGTACAAAGAGTTCCAATATACCCCACAGCCAGTTTCTCCTATTGCTAACATCTTTCACTAATACGGTAAATTTGTCACAATCAATAAAACAATATTGCTACATTATTATTAACTACAGGTCATACTTTATGTGAATATCCTTCGTTTTTACCTGTCTTTGTTGTTGTTGTTGTTGTTGTTGTTGTTGTTCTGGAATCTTATCCTAGATACTACATTACATTTAGACACCATGTGTCTTTAGGGTCCTCTAGTCTATGAAAGTTTCTCAGACTTTCCTTATAGATGACCTTGACAATTTTGAAGAGTAATGGTCAGGTATTTGGTAGCATGTTCTTTAGCTACAGTTTGTCTGATTGTTTTTTTCTCATTGTTTGAGAGAATGGGTTATGCGTTTGGGGAAGGAAGATCACAGAGGTATAAGTGCTATTCTTTTCCCATCATTTCAAGGGTACGTACTACTAACACGGTTTATCATTGTTGTGTTGATCTTGATCACCTGGCTGAGGTAATGTCTGTCAGTTTCCTCCAGTACAAAGTTTTTCTTTTTTTCCTCATTTCCATATTATATCCTTTAGAAGGAAATCACTGTGAGGAACTTACACTCTACTTCCTTGATCACAGGGAAACTTCCCACATAAATCCTTTGGAATTCATATGCACAGGAGAATTGTCTATGCTTACTCATTTATTTATTTAATCATTTATTTATATCAATGTGGACTCATAGGTATTTATCTTGTATCATAATTATATAATCATGCACTTTACATATTTTGTTGCTCAAATTGTTTCAGCTTTGGATCCAGGGAGCTCTTTTAGTTGGTCTTTGTGTCCCTTTGATGTACCCACATAATTTTGCTTATTACAGACTTCCTTATTTTCTGGCACTACAAGACGCTCTAGGCTTTTCTTGCATATTGTCTACCCCAGCCCTAGAATCAGATGGTTCTTCAAAGAGCTCTGGTTCTATTTAGAGAATGGTATTACAAACCAAGGCCTGGGTATTGGGCATGGTCACTGCTTCTTGGGTGTAACTGCTTTTAAACTCTCTCAGCGGACAGAGCCAGGAAGCACATGTATGTATACTAACCTGTGCATACACATATATCTATGATTATGTATATATATGATAATAATGTGTTATATTTAACATATATATATATATTCACTCCTTTTTGTCACTAAGTAGTATTCCATTATATAGATGTACCATAATTTGTTCACCCATTCATTTGTTGAAGGACATTTGTTGTTTTAGTTTTTGTCAATTATGAGTAAAGCTGCTATAAACATGCTCATAAAGGTTTTCATGTGGACACGTGTTTTCAAATCAGTTGGGGAAATACCTAGCAGTACAAGTGCTTGATTGTATTGCAAGAGGATGTTTCAGCTTATAAACTCCCTTCCACAGCTATTGCAGCACTCTGCATTTCCACCAGCAATAAATAAGAGTTCCTGTTCTGCATCTTTGTCAGCAATTGGTATTGTCAATGTTTGGGGTCTTAGCCATTCTAATAGTCATGTAGTGGTATCGTATTGCTGTCTAAATTTGCATTTCCTTAATGACAAATGATGTTGAGCATCTTTTCATATGTTTGTTTTCCATTTGTAACCTTTTTTGGTGAGGTGTTTGTTCAAATCTTTTGATTTTTTCTTTTTTTAATTTGGCCATTTCCTTCTTATTATTAATTTGTAAAATTGAAAATTCAGAGTACAAGCTTTTGACATATATATATATCTGTGGGTTGCCTTTTTATTTTCTATTTCTTCTAAAAGACTATTTTAATTTTTAATTAACTAATTTTCTTTGTTTTTTTGTTTTTTGAGACGGAGTCTCGTTCTGTCACCCAGGCTGGAGTGCAGTGGCGCAATCCCAGCTCACTGCAAGCTCCGCCTCCCGGGTTTACGCCATTCTCCTGCCTCAGCCTTCCGAGTAGCTGGGACTACAGGCGCCTGCCACCACACCCGGCTAATTTTTTGTATTTTAAGTAGAGATGGCGTTTCACCGTGTTAGCCAGAATGGTCTCCATCTCCTGACCTCGTGATCCACCCACCTCAGCCTCCCAAAGTGCTGGGATTACAGGCGTGAGCCACGGCGCCTGGCCACTGATTTTCTTTTATGGTGTTTGCTTCTTATGTCCTATATCCAATAAAGTCAGTGTCATTTGTTGAAAACATTAGGTTAGTGCAAAAGTAATTGCAGTTTTAAGTCCCACTGATGTGAACCCAATGAACCTAAAATTTCCCCATCCCATTTTTTTCTCCGTTTTATTACATTAGCCCCTACTATTTTGTTTGAAAATCAACTATTTCTGTGGGGTATATATATATTTCTGAATTCACCTATTATTCTATTCCACTGGTCTATATGTCTATTCTTGGGTCAATGCCACACTGACTTGAGTACTATAGCTTAATGTAAGTCTTTTAAAATGAGATAGCATAAATTCTCCAATTTTATTCAACTTCTTAAACATTGTTTTGGTTATTCTAGGTATTATACTTTGCTTTTCCATTGGAATGTTGATTGGGATTGAATCGAGTCTACACATAAATTTGATAAGAACTGACATCTTAAAAATACTAAGTGTTCCATTCAATGAATATAATGTCTTTTTACGGATTTTGTTTTCTTTTTTTATTTTTCCCAACAACGTGCTTTAATTTTCATTGTATGTTTTCATAAAGTCTGTTGCTAGATATTTTATATTTAGGATGTTGTTGTAATTAGATTATTTAAATCCCATTATCCAAACATTCATCACTTGTAAGTTGAAATACAATAGTTTTTAAATATTGACCCTGTATCCTGAGACATCATTAAATGTTCTTATTAGTTCTAGTAGCTAATTCATAGATTCCTTAGGATTTTCTACATACCTGATTTTGTCTGCAAATAAAGACATTTTTGCTTTTTAAAATCTGGGTCTCTTTCATTTTTTTTTTTTTCTTCCTTATTATTACTTTATTAAAATAAATTATTTTTTAAGATAGGCATAAGTATATGAGCAACTTTTGTTGTAATTGGTGACTCAGTAAAACACAAAATATGGACCCATTTAATCCCATATCTAATATCTAGACATCAGTAAAATTTCAGGGACAATGCCCAGGAGTTACAGCTTTACAGATACATTTATGTGCCAGCTTCATCCTCAGAAACTTACAATACAGTGGCAAGTACCCCAAGATCTCAGGACCCTGGATCAGGGAACATAGAAAGCTCAGATCACAGCATGTACAGGTTTCCTTCTGTCCATTCCCAGTCTCAACTCCTTTGCTTTCTTCCTCACTCTTCTCCTGCCTACCTACCTGCCTCCCTTTTTCTCACTCTCCATCTCTCTCTCCTCCCACTCTTCCTTTCTTTCTTTTTTTCTTTTTTCCTTTCTTCTTTTTTCTGTGCTTCTCTCTCATTCAGTTTCCCCATACAGCCACTTTCTCATTCCCCCCTTCCTCATTCTTGTTTATATACCGACTTTCATAATATCATCAATACCAGTTCTCTCTCCACAGCTGGTTGCTTTCCTTTTTGTTGTCACACCTGGGGATGCTCAGTCTTTGCAATTGTCATCAATCCTCCTTTGCTCCTTTCCAAGGCCTTCTGATCGTTTTTCAACTGTTGGGTAGGCTGGGAGAAAAATCTTCCTATTCTGCTGCAAAGTCTTCCATAGGTTTAAGTCCTACTGATGTGAACCCAGTGCACCTACAATTCCCTCATCACATACTTTTAAATCAGAACATTCGAACCAATACAAAAACATGATTCTCACATTTAGAGACCATAAGAAATCCATTATGTCTTGGTATGGGGCACAACAATCTACTTATTTCACAAGTATTTTCCATCACAATTGCTTTTGAGACAGACTGGGTGTGGATCAAGTGTTCAGAAATACTGACGAGGTTAAAGCTGGGGGAGGGAGGGAGCTACAGCATCAGCGTCACCTGGGAGTCTATTAGAAATGCAAAATCTTAGGTTCCAGCCCACATCCCTGAGCCAAATCTGCCTTTTGCAAGACCCGCAGGTGGTTTGCATGTACGTTAGTTTTAGGAGGATTGATGCAGCCTGTATGCCATGGTAAGAGGCATACTATGCCATGTTGACTTTCTTCAGAATTAATAGCAGCTACAAAAGCTTTAAAATGAGTTCTGAGCCCTAGTGTCTGGTCTCAAATCCATTCCACCTAGCAGAGGACTGATTTTACTTAATCATGCCTCAGATCCTCATATGGAAAATGTGGCTCATATTATCTACCTTATGTATTTCATGGAGTTATGATGAGACTCCAATGAGTTATAAAAGCTTTTTGAAAGATATAAACTATTCAACAAATACAATACAAAATTTCAAAGCACACAATAACTTCAGAATTTCTTCAATTACTCAAAAAAGCTTTTGTGGCTACTATAAATTCTTTTTTTTTTTTTTTTTTTTTTTTTTTTGGAGACAGGGACTCACTTTGTCACTCTGTCACCCAGGCTGGAATGCAGTGGTGTGATCTTGGCTTACTGCAACCTCCGCCTCCCAGGTTCAAGCTTTTGTCCCACCTCAGCCTCCTGAGTAGGTGGGACTACGGGGGCATACCACCACACCCAGATAAGTTTTGTATTTTTTGATAGAGGTGGGGTTTTGCCATGTTGGCCAGGCTGATCTCCAACTCCTGACCTCAAGTGATGCACCAGGCTCAGCCTCCCAGAATGCTGGGATTACAGGCGTGAGCCACTGGTCCTGGCTGCTACTATAAATTCTAAAGAAAGAAACCCAACATGACATTGCATGCCTCTTACCATGGCATACAGGCTACATCAATCCTCTTAAAATTAATGTACATGCATATCACCTGGGGATCTTGCAAAAGGCAGATTTGGCTCAGGGATGTGGGCTGGAGCCTAAGATTTTGCATTTCTAACAGACTCCCAGGTGACGCTGATGCTGTAGGTCGACGAACCACACTCAGAACAGGGAAGGGATTTATGCTCTTAACCAGAGAAGCTAAAGAAGGATGGTGTGGGCTGACTGAGATGGTGTGACTCAATTTGCCTCTCAAGAGAGGGTGGAGGAAGAAAAAGAATAGAGTTCAGTCTCTTGCTAGAATCACATTTTTGAAGGAGTCATGGCACTGGTGTCCCCCCCACCGAAAAAAAAGGGGCCTTTTTTTTAGGCAAGGCTCTCCAGGAAACCTGGAGCAGTTTAAAGGGTTCTGCTTTTCCACCTTTCTGAGGAGGAGCCAATGGATAAGTTTATGTCCTTTGTAGGGAAACCATCATTCTGAGCAAACTCTCGCAAGGATAAAAAACCAAACACCGCATGTTCTCACTCATAGGTGGGAATTGAACAATGAGAACACTTGGACACAGGGTGGGGAACATCACACACCGGGGCTTGTCATGGGGTGAGGGGAGGGGGGAGAGATAGCATTAGGAGATATACCTAATATAAATGACCAGTTAATGGGTGCAGCACACCAACATGGCACATATATACATATGTAACAAACCTGCACGTTGTGCACATGTACCCTAGAAGTTAAAGTATAATAAAAAATAATAATAATTTAAAAAAAGATGTTGACAGGGCTGCGAAGTTCCCAGACAACACAGCACTGAATACCCAGGGCACTTAGTTCTTAGACGGGGACAGCTTTGCAGGGGCCAAGCTGTGAGGAAGTTCAAATGTGGCATATGTTTCCTAGTTCATCTTTTACTGAACCTAGAGAAAGAGCCTATAGACCTTTTTACACATTGAAGTAAGATGTACAGAAAGGTGGGATGAGGTCTTTACATCAGAAAGAAATGCAAACATCGGTGCCATTGTTTAATTTTTTTGCCTCTCTACATCCGCTCTCCACCCTTTTTTCTACAGTACATGTTTCCCAGGAGGCTGAGCTATATGGAAATGCCCCATTAGTCTCCCTTGTGTCTGGCTTTGGTTGGGTTCACCAATAAGAGAGCACAGGAAAGGAAAAGAAAGAGTTTGGGGAATTTATTCTCTGGTTACCATCCAGCTGAGTCATGGGTTGGCAGTGACCACCTTCCAGAAACCCAAGTTCCTTCAAACTTTGGTGTGGTAAGAGTGCCTCACTGTTCCTAGCTCTGGCTTGCTTCACCATCCCATGTTGCATTCCCCTAAACCTTCCACAACTTCGTAAACAGCCGCTTTGCTTGGACTCTCCTCAGTTGACTTTGTTGGTGTGTTTCATTTCCAGACCTATTCTGATGCCATATCCAGGAGCAGAACATTCTCAAATATTCCTTATGGTGACTAGGAAGTGCCCTCTCCTTAAATGGCTATCACGGGAATGGGAATAGTGGAGTGATAGAAAAATCCAAGGCTATCAATGAGAGTGTAGAGAAAGTGAAAGGAGAGAAGCAGATGAAGATTGCGGAGACCTTCAGGATCAGTGTTGGGGGTGTTGGGGTGCAGAGGACCATGGCCCGATGACCTATGATAGGTGCAACATTAGGAATTCAAGCCCTCCCTTCTCCTGCTGTTTTCATAGGTCCCACTCTCCTTCTGATCAGCTTTAGAGAGCTGAGGATGAGCTCTCATGAAGGCTGAGGAAATCAACCTCTTGGTTTCTCTGTCATTCGCATCAAAAGTCCGAGCTCTGGGCCAGAGCTCTGGCAGTTTCAAATCCCTCATTCACGCTCTTTGGGAGGAGGATCACTATGGGACCTTTGGATATATACCATGTGGGGAGATGCTCTCCAGAAATGGGGGATGCAAAAGTTGGCTGTGGTGAGGGAGGAATCAGTCAGTCAGAGGGCTCTAGAAATAGTAATTAAGAGCTTGAACTTTCGTGTTCAATTGCCCAAGTTTGAATTCTGCTTCTACTATTTCTTACTGCATAAACTTCAGCACTTTATCTTTCGGAATATTGGCTTCCTCATTTGTGAAAAACTGACAATCATGTAACCTATCTCAAAAGGTCACTAGAGAATTAAATTCTATAATCTTTGTTCAGTACTTAGCACAGTGTCTGGCACCCAGGAAACAATCAACAGACAACTAACATTCATGTTCTTTCTGTACTATGATCCTCATCATTTTCCATATCAACATCATGGTCATTGAAATGATATTGATAATTATATGAAGACAGATCAGCTCACTACAAATCCCACAATCCCATTTACCCATTCTGTCAAAATTGGATGTTTCTTTATTATATCCTGCCCCTAGGCCTCCAGGACAATATGGTCAGGATTGAATGGTGAAAAGAGGACAGACCTCTTTCCACTTTCCTGCTATGCGACCTTGGCCACGTTATTTGTTTAAAGTAAATGAGAGGCATTTACTTTCTTCTTTCTAGGGTTTAAAACATATATTTTCTCTTGCTAAGATCTCCCATGTGCACCTCTATCAGCTCCCTGGCTTTATGAGTTGGACTCGTGCCTTGGAGTTTTTGAATTACACACTGCACCCCAATGTCAAGACAGCAGGGTAAATAAGTGCAGAGAAATTTCTGCCAGAGACTTTTGCTTTGGGATGAGCATGCTTCCCTTGGGCTGAGCCAGCTGACCTGCTTAGCCTTGAATTCATTTTGGCTCATCCACCCAGGCTATACATCTGCACATCTGGAAAGATTAGGGGAGAACTGAAGTGAGACAAGATGCCAGTGAACTCCAGAAGAATCTAGACTGCCAGTGACCTTTTCTTGCCTCTCCCAGTCTGAAGAAAATGCTTGCCTCCCTTGGGATCCACAACTTTATGTGGGCACAAGGCAGGAAAGCCCTATCTCCTTGAGGAGTCTCCTCTGAGAACCCTGGGTTCCAATATAATAATGAGAGTTAACTTTGTTCAGTGCTTCACACTTTACAGAACTGCCCAGATTAAACAAGAGGAAGTATTTGAAAAGTGCTTTTGGAAGTATGCATTAGACTGGGCACAGTGGCTCACACCTGTAGTCCCAGCACTTTGGGAGGCCAAGGCGAGCGGATCACGAGGTCAAGAGATCGAGACCATCCTGGCCAACATGGTGAAATCCCATCTCTACCAAAAATACAAAAATTAGCTGGACGTGGTGGTACATGCCTGTAGTTCCAGCTACTCGGGAGGCTGAGGCAGGAGAATCGCTTGAACCCAGGAGGCAGAGGTTGCAGTGAGCCAAGATCATGCCACTGTACTCCAGCCTGGCGACAGAGTGAGACTCTGTCTCAAAAAATAAATAAATAAATAAAATTCTTAAAAAGTATGCATTCGTGGTACTATTTTACACATCTGAAAACTCAGACTTCATGGGGGTAAAATAACATGGCCAGGGTCACATAGCAGGAAAGAGGCAGGACCATGATTTAAATCTATGTGTCCCGACCCCAAATCCTATGCTCTCTCCTCTGCATAGCTTGCATGAAAGTTCCCACCAGGAGCTTCTGCTCATCTGCAGGGCTGCACTGTCATTTTCACAATCACCTCCTGGACACTCAATGCATAGAGCCTGAAGGTTCTATTTGTCTTTTCCCACAGGCTTTCTCTCTTCATCTAGTTATTGAGCCTCATGCAGAAAAAGACTTCATTTATATTCCTTTCTATTTTCAGCAGAGGCAAATGCATATCTGTGGGCTGATTATTACTTTGACCCATTCAGCCAGGGATACAGGAATATAGGGACACAGGGATACAGGGGTGATATGGTCTGGCTGTGTCCCCACCCAAATCTCACCTTGATTTGTAACAATCCCCATGTGTCAAGCGTAGGGCCAAGTGGAGATAATTGAATCATGGGAGTGGTTTCCCCCATACTGTTCTCCTGGTAAAGAATAAATCTCTTGTGATCTGACTGTTTTATAAAAGGGAATTCCCCTGTACATGCTCTCTCTTGCCTGCCACCATGTAAGACATCCCTTTGCTCTTCGTCTTCCACCATGATTGTTAGCCCTCACCAGCCATGTGGAACTGTGAGCCCACTAAACCTCTTTCCTTTATAAACTACCCAGTCTCTGGTATATCTTCATTAGCAGTGTGAGAACTGACTAATACAAAGGGCATATGGATATAGGGACACAGTGATACAGAGGCACAGGGTCAGAAGCCAAGACATATCTTTTCATGAGATCAGAAATAACATTCCAGCAGGTCAGGCAGAAGCTCAACCTGCCTTGGCCCATGTATTCAATGAAAGCCAGAGCAAACTCAAGCCACTAGCCAAAAGAAATGGCGAAAAAAACAAAATCCTCTGTCTCATCATTAGATTTCTTTTTACTAGTGAAGTCCTTGGAATATAAAATTATGACCACTTATTTTTTCTTCTCCCCTACCTATTGATCTTATTCTGGACATTTGTTTTCTCCTTTCCTTTGTCTTTCTTCTCTCCCTTTATTTATCATACTGTTTTCTCATGTTCCTTCAGCATCATTCTGTCCAACAAGCCATCCCCCTCCAAAACCAGGTACTTAAGAATATATAATAAAAGTCATCACCTACTGCTTCTGAATCCACAACACACTGAAAACTTTACAGTGAGCTTAAAGTACACTTGATTACTGCCATTGTAATGAATTTATTAGAATGAATCTTGGTTTTCACTGTTGCTATTCTTCTGTCTGCCATTTATGGTTTCAATTGATTACACAATCTTACGACTGGAATTAATAAACCATATTGAGAACATCTGCTATTTATTTTAGGGATGATAAAAAAATAAAAACCAAAGAATGTATGTCTATATATTTCTAATTCCACATACAAAAATGATAATCAGTTTGTGGTTTCCTTGGATACACACCAGATGATTAGAAAGAAATACACCGGCCGGGCGCGGTGGCTCAAGCCTGTAATCCCAGCACTTGGGGAGGCCGAGACGGGCGGATCACGAGGTCAGGAGATCGAGACCATCCTGGCTAACACGGTGAAACCCCGTCTCTACTAAAAAATACAAAAAAAAAACTAGCCGGGTGAGGTGGCGGGCGCCTGTAATCCCAGCTATTTGGGAGGCTGAGGCAGGAGAATGGCGTAAACCCGGGAGGCGGAGCTTGCAGTGAGCTGAGATCCGGCCACTGCACTCCAGCCCGGGCGACAGAGCGAGACTCCGTCTCAAAAAAAAAAAAAAAAAGAAAGAAACACACCTCTTCTCTAGGCTAGAGACAAGGGTCTGTGCCTGGGCCATTGTTGGGCAGTGGTTCCTGGCTCTTGGTTGATGTGCACTCAGGCACAGGTAGCAGTGCAAGAGGTGATGTTGGGTGGGGACACGGAGGCAATTCAAGATAGTTTTGTGATCAAGATTCAGAGGAATGAGACCAGTGACGTTCCCTCTTTGTTTCCTCTCTTATTACAATGATTAAATGCAGTGGGACAGGAGGGAAAGCAAGGCAGTGCTGGGCAACAGACCTCCATCTCCACACAGGTAGCAAGTGATGTAATTCCCCAACTGACCTGAGAAGGCGCTGGGGCTGGGGACTTGAGAAGGGAGGCACTGTGTGTGCTGGAACCTCTATGGGAGTGGTCTAGGAGCAGGGGGACTCCTGCTGAGGCTGGGCAGGGAGGGGAACAAAGCACACCATGGACGCTGCAAACCCAAGAGTGTTCAGTGTCCCAGGAGCAGGCATAGACCTAGCGCAAGAGGAGTTATCCAGGGCTGTGGAGTGCCAGCCTTACCTGCAAGGAAGGGGGGATGAGAGCTGAAATAAACACTTTCAGACCCATGGCTAAGGATCTTTGAATAATTGGGAAGAGTAAGAAAAATGCCCAAATAAACAAAACACAGAAATCATATTCTCAATTTTAAAAATAAAAAGGTTGATTCCACAAAGCAAAATGTGTAAGTTTGACATTAATAATGTATGCCTTAAATTTACTTTCCAGAAACCAACAAGTGACTGGTGAACTTTTATAAAAGTAATTTATGATCACTGGGAGCCAGAATGCACTCCCTGAGAAAACCCAAGCCAGACCACTGCATGTGTTTTCATGAATTTCAGGTAGATTACAAGAACACCATCAACATGTGGTAATGTGCTTTTATCACAATTTAATATAGATGATTAATGTACAGCATATATGTGTGTGTGTATATATATACACACACTACATATGCCTAGATGTATAGATGCTTTGTATATCTATATATGTGTGCATATACATCTTCCAGTATGTTATACTGGGTACAATGAAAAAACATGGGCTGAATAATAAAATTCCTTAGGTATGGTTTTTTCATATGTACAGAAAGAATGTTAAGTATTTTATGTTATACTTCAATTCCCTTAGAATGGAGGAATATCTGAATTCTGAGACAGCTTCCTTTTTATTGGATGACTGAAACTCTGTTTTGACAATATAGTTGGCCACAAAGATACAGTATTTGGTACAATTCTACCTTACACCAAAATGATGTCTCAGATAAAATGCAAAGATTCATTCTTGGAAAAGCAATGCCTCCAAATTAGGCATTAAAATAAACTGCTGATTTATTGCAAGTATATTTTTGGGATCGAAAGGAAGGTTACAGAGATTGTTCATTGGTAACTTTCCTTTTCCACACAAGTTACAACAAAGAAGAAAAACACTGTGAAATCTTGTGAACAGGCATAAGCAAAGTTTTGAAAACTCCTGAGTTGAAGTCATTGCCTCCCCAGCTGCACCAGATGAGCCCATGCTTGGCATTGGTTAGCGACTCCTTAAATCCTGAAGAACAGGACAGAATCTCAGATCACAACATGACAACTCTGCCTAGCTTGATGCTCAGCATCTTACTTTTCCTTCTCACTTCCTTTAAAAAATACAAATAAATAAAATGTGATACATTTAACAGACATTAAATGCCCAGAGTTAGGATGTCCTTGTTCTGTACTTGAAGGATTGTCAGTATTTATCTCAGAAGGTAACATTGATTAAGTAAGACCCAGGACCTCAGAGTTGTAACTTGAATTCTAAAAATAGTTTCCAACGGTTTATAGGAAAACAACTCAATGCTTTCTTAGCTACAAGCTGCATATGAGCCCAAAACATGACTTGGCTGCTAGAAAGGAAAACTAGTCCCAAGTAGCACTAATAAAAGTATAATGATACATTGGAGGGAAGTGATAAGTTTAGCACTGCTTAGTTCTCATCCAGTGTTAAGTTATGGTTGGCTCATGTCAAGGGGGCATCAACAAACCCGGACATATCCACAGACAGTGGCTGGCCATATAAAGAAGCTAAAGCACACAGATGGAAGCATTTAAGAGAGAGCCTGATGATATCTTCAAATAATTCAAGGGCAATAATAATCAGATAATAATTAATTATATCTACCAAAAATGAGACCAACTGCCTCGGGGGACATGAGTTCCCGTCTCTGGTGAATAGGTAACAGATACTGAGCTCTTAAAATAGAACACATTTCCTTTATTCATCATATTATTCAACAACAGTAATGGCAATAGCTGATACCTGCTTTGACTCTGGTCAGAGCGGAAGCTGACATCCCACTTTGAAAGGAGGGTGGCTGGCCCAGAGAGCTCACAGAGGAACTTGCCTCCCCGTGCGAGACTTTATGTCCCCACTGACCCCAGTTGGCCTCCACACTACCACCCAGAAAGAAAGCAACTGCATCTGCATTAAGAAGAAGTAACCCAAGCCACAACCATACTCCTTGGACCATTTGCCCACGCAGTGATAAACATCTGGTCGACACTGAAAAGCCCCCTTGATTCCGGAGATGATGTCTTACTCAACTACTAGGAGTACCCTGCTTTAGATTCTACAGATTTTAAGGCAAATGTTTATCAGTGAAGTCCAATTAACAAGTCAGCTGATCTCAACCAAATTTCCAATTGAATATATCAGATATTTCATTATTTAAATTCTGAAATCTTTAAATTAATAAAATTCTTCAGTTATACCCAAATTTTTGACATTATGTATATCAATGATAACTCATTTTACTTTCACCCCATTTTATTGTACCTTCTACCCATCCTAACAATCATGCATAATTTAAGCTGGATTGATAGAGTATAATTGTGCTGTTCAGACTTTCTGATGAAAAATTTTCTCTGATAATTTCAACAATGGGCTAGATTAAATGGGTGTGGAAAGCAGAAGGAAAAGAATAGTTTATTTAACAGTGTAAGAGATAATTGATGATACAGAGAAAAGAAAAAGAATTTAGCTTCCTACTTCACACCATGCACCAAAATAAATCCCTATTGATTCAGGAGGAAAGTCGATAACTATTATATGTGAAAGTATCTGACTAGGGTTGGAAAAGGTACTTTAAAAGTATAAAAATCCCAGCCATTCAACCCTAAATGACGTGTTTCTGGCTTTCATTAATAGCAGCTAATTTGATGCTTTGTAATGGTCTTTTATAATGACCATGGCTGTATTTTGGGCCCCAGTCATTGCTGTGGCGAGGTAACAGGAAGAGTCCTGACCAGCAGTGGTATGAAGGTGCCACTGCAAGCAATGTGTACTTGGGCATGCCTTCTCCCCACTCCAGGAAATGGTTTTCATTTGTACAGAATAAGAAGTTCAAAGCAACATTTTGGATATTCTTTCCAAATCTATCTTTTTTTATTTAAGTATTTTCTGAAAATTTTACTCTTAAAAATGCATAGCAAGCAGGCTCTGTGGTGCAATGGATAGCACATTGGACTTCTAGCCTAAATTGGAAAATGCATAAACTATGCATGTGGGCTTCATAGAACAGAAAGGCATGAAAGAAAATTCAAAGATCCCAAAATAATTATTGTCAAAATGTAAATTCGAAAGCTAACTCAAGAATAAAACTGGAGATTAATGGATTTTCTTCAGCTGAAGAGGGTTCAACTTAAAACCCCTAAACCCTCCTCTAGGGATAATGCTGACATATTTGGTTACACTTGAAAGTAGTGATGAAGCAGGGCAATTGCAGACCTTAGACCAGCCTTGTTCAATGCAAGCATAATTCGAGCCATGTTTCTAATTTCAGTGTCCTTGTAGCCACATAAAGTTAAAAAAAAAGAAAAGTTAATTTAAATATTTTATTTTACCCAATGTATTCAAAATATTATCATTTCAGCATGTAACAATACAAAAATTTATTAATGAAATAGTTTACATTCATTTTTTCTTACTAATCTTCAAAATCTGCTGTGTGTTTTATACTTAGAGCACATCTCTATTCAAATGCTAAAATCTTTTTAGAAGTACTTGATTTAGATTTAGATCTCATAAAACTTACACTTGAAACATGATCAAGTTGTTTCAAACATACTTAGAAGTTCTCCAAAAACAGAAATGCGTGTCCATTTTTAAATTAAATTAAAAATTCAGTCCTCAGTGGTATTCAACACATTTCAAGTGCTCAGTAGCCACATGTGGCTGATGTCACCTTATGTGACAGTCTAGACAGGGCCCTATCATGATCTCTGCATCATTTGACCGCCACCTACCTCCAATCGTTAGGAGAATACGCAGTTCTTCAGCCCAAAGTACCAGATTATTTTAGCACACGGAGCTCACGGAAAGGTCATCAGAGTAAGAAAGAATGACCAATTAAATGATAAGTTAAAGAGTTTCCTTTGGGTGGGACAGATGAAGGGGGCATGTGAAGGTTACTGAAAAGAAGGAATGAGGATTGCATGGTTTTGGGAGGTTGAAAGAGAAGCGAAAGATTAGATATCTCTCTACTAGCATAAAAAGCTATTGTCACATCTTCAGAGTAAATATAGATATAAAATATTTGATACGTATAGCATTTCTGAAGCCCTAGCCCTCTGTGACTAAACCATACATTCTTACAATCTTTACCTGTAGACAATACACCAGAACATGATATGCCCCCACTTCCAAGAAATTTTAGTCTAAGAAAACCTAATATTTGGGAAAAAACCTATTTGTACCACTCTGAAAGGACTTTGCAATGAGATCAACTACAGGATTTCTTCAGATATCTAGCCCCCTGTTATATTTAGAATGTGATTAGATTAATGGGAAAAAGAAATATTGACAACCAACTTTTCAAGAACACACCTACTGCCGAGAGCAAAGGGCACCTGTTGTTGATCTTATCTTTTGAATGTCAATTTCAAAAGTTGTTTTCATAGCCGAGGCTTTGCTTATAGAATGATTCCACCCAATGCTTTTGGGCTTAAGACTATGGAAATGCCAGTTGAGGGCATGATTACTTAAAGTATTGTGGCTTGGGCCTCAGTGTCTGGACAATTGCCTCGATTCTCTACTCTCTAGACTCATTTCAACATTTGTGAGTATACGTTCTGCCAGATAAATAATTTCTCATACCAAATTTTGGCATTATATCATTTTGAATTAAGCCTTCTATGTATACTGAAATTTCCCACCCTGTATAATTTTGTGTCTGAATTTTCAAAGTATCTTATTTGCACATTTCCTTTACATTCATCCACATCTAGACCATCTATTGGGATAAACATGGGATGTTCAAGGACTGAGTTGATTTGCCTCACTTTGGACCCCTGGCACTGAGGGGCTTCAAGAAATATTTCTTTACAGAACAGCAGAGTGAGAGGGAAAGTGCTTAAGAGATGGCTTGGCATAGCTGAAGTCATTTGTTAAATAAAAGAAGTTAAAGGAAACCAGAAGAAAGGCCAATGAATCCAGAAGACAATTATTGGGAAAGCAAGACGAACAGATACTTCCCAATCTACCTACACTCCTAGTTGTCCTTAAGTTAAGGTGTTCAATTCCAGGTCAGCCGAAGATCAGCAGCAAAGCCAGGCATGGTGGGCAAGGTAGAGGGGCTGGGCAGGAAGTAAGATGAGAGGTGAAATTAACCCACTCACTGCCATTCCTTAGGGGAATATTCAGTCCTTTAGCCCAAAGCACCAGATTGTTCAGACAGATGTTGCTTGAGGTACGTTATAAGACACAAACGATTCAGGCAGTGAGTTGTTCATTGATTTCCAGACATGGATACTGTGCGTTTTCTCAATCCCCACAGTGTAACCTGGAAAAGCCATATGTGCTTCTTACAGGGAAGTGGGGACTGTTTCTGCTAAACTCACACAAGGGGATGAATTATGGTGCAGCAGGTGGGGAGAAAATGCAGCAGGTGCCAAAATCATGGGGCCCATAGCTCCAAATCCGGCTGACATGCTACACCCCACCCCATCCCTTAAGCCTTTGCCAGGCTTCCCTGCATAGATACTGGAAAAAGAATAAAATGATCAGACTGGGGTTGGGAGTCACAATAATTAGAGATGGTTGCTAATCAGGGTAGAGATGGAGAAAGAGCAAATAGTGGCTTCATGGTGTCTCCCAGTCTAGGTAGGGTTTCCATAAGGAGAATATTGCATTGTTGTCAATTAATGTAGGCAACTATACACAAGCAATGGCATTCATTATAACCAGAAGAAAGAGGGGTTAGACAGGCAGTTTGGGAAAAAATAAAAAAGACAATTTACCTGGGAACTAATAGAGCTGTTTTGGTCTTGGCCATGCTACAGACCAGCTCTGTTGCCTTCAGCAAGTTATTTCCCCTCTTGCCTTCAACAGCCTCACCATATAATATAATGATATAATAGGCTACATGACATATTTTCTACTTTTTACAATCATGGGATTTTAGATACATTTATTGGAGATATTAACTTGGTTCATCTTCATAACAACCTTATGGGGCAAGTAGTATTATTATCCCCATTTTACAGATGAAGAAACAGAAGCACAGAGGCTTAGAAAGTTGCCTAGAGTCACTCAGCTAGTAAGTGACAGAGCCATAATTCAAACCCAGTGTGGCTCCAGAGTCCATGCTCTTACCAGTGCACCACTATGCCTGGTTCTCAAGGAAAAGGACAGTTGGTCAGGGGACACACTCTGCTGGTGGTCCGAAGAAGACCCAGCTCAGGGACTACTGTGGAGGGCCAAAAGGTCAAAGCATGGAATTGCCATCTCAGGCTGTTCTGCAAGCAGAGTTCGAGGGACAGAACATAGAGTTTCTCAAAGCATCTGCAAGGGCCACCTGCATCAGAATCACCTGCAGAGCTCCTTTATTTTATTATTATTATTATTTTTTTTTTATTATACTTTAAGTTCTAGGGTACATGTGCATAGCGTGCAGGTTTGTTACATATGTATACTTGTGCCATGTTGGTGTGCTGCACCCATCAACTCGTCAGCACCCATCAGAGCTCCTTTAAAATGCAGATTCCTGGGACATACTGAATCACTCTCTGTGAGGTGGGCCTTAGCACTCTTCATTTAGACAGGTCCTCCGGGGACTTTGGTGCTTCCTTGAGTGTGAGAACCACTGGTGTAGTGTCTAAGAGGAAAATGGACTTCATTTGAAGTCAAAGAGTGAACTCAAAGCCTTGCTTCTCCCAAAAAAAGCACCCCAAGGAAATAGTTGAGTGTCAAACTTGACTTGCAGCAACTAGGAAGTCTTGGGAACAGAAAGGACAGTGTATAACGATGATGGTGCTCAGAGAAGCACAGTCTGCATAGGCTCTGAAATAGGAAGAAACTAATAAGTCAGAACTCTAGAGTGGATTAAACAGCTCTCGGAGGGCCAGGTGTGTAACTCACATCTGCTGCAGCACCAAGGGAACTCAGGTGATAAAGTTATTGTGAACTTCACAGCTGCAGGCTGGGTGTGCTGGATTTAAAATCCTATCCAAGAAGTGAAAGCAGACAGAGGAGTTCCAAATCAGAGGAGTCCCATCTCCAGGAGAGAACATCTTTCCTCCCCCAGATTATTTTACTTTTCCCAGGAGTTATTGGTTGGCACTCACAAAAACAACAACAACAACCAAAAACAAAACAAAACAAAAAAACATTGCAGCAGGAAGTCTGTTTGAAGTGTTATCTCCTTGGGGTCATTGACTCTCCATCTCCTGGAGACAAGGCTTCACGCCATGGGGCAGTGAATAGAGGCTTTTGTTTTTAACTCCATATAGAGCCGGTGCCACAATTTAAGTTGTGACAATGACTGTAGCATCCCAGCAAATCACTCCACCATTTGAGGCTTTTGGTTCTCCATGTATAAAATAAAAGTGTGAGAGGTGGTTCTCTCTAGGTTTCTTCCACCTATAGGACTGTGTGGGTCTAAGTAGAGACAGCCTCCAGCAGGGATAAAGCAACTGTCCAACTTTGGAGGAATCCAATTCCACAGATATTCCCTGAGTTGCTACTATGGCAAAGCAATGCCTGTACTAGGCTTACCTTGTGATCCTGAGGGATGTGAGGACAAGGAGACAGCATTGGGCTTTCAGATGTGCCTCTTTCTTCCATGTTTCAGAGTAATCACCTCTAGGACTTCGGGAGGAGAGGGCTGCACTACTGGCAAAGGCTTTCATTCTTACTGGGGCAGAAGTGAAGTCAGACCCTACAGAGTTAGAGGCACCAGCACTCTCAAAGAGAGGTTCCCTAACCTCCACACACAAATCCCCATTGGGATCAGGTCAAGGACCCCATAAGTGTTTCAAAGCACCTATGAAGGGCTAGGGAACCCGTGGAGTGTTGGGTCAGGCCTGAGAAACAGAAAGCAAAACTGGGGGATTGCAAACTGTTTAGTCTATTGCTGAGCTTCCTAGCCATGCACAGCAGAGTTTAAGGGAAACAAATTGTGCAAACGGAGAAAAAAACAAAACACCTTTCACATGGGAAAATGACAGCCCAAGAAATACACTCTTTACTCCAGGCCCCTGTGTCCAAAACATCAGGCTGAGGGAGCAAATACGTTCATCTCACAAACATCATCCCATAAATAGCCTGAGGCCCACCAGGGGCAAGAGTCTCTTCTTCCAGCTCTGCTCACCTATCCACGGGCCTTGGCTGCCCCAATATTCTCCAATGTTTTTGGGTTTGGGGCTGAAAGGGAAAAGGTAGAGATGTACTTGTTTTGATTTGGATCACCGTGTCCTAGGATGCTGTCTGTGAGTAATGGCTTCAATTCATGACTTTTTGAGAGATTTCTCCATTGGCAGGTTGAGATAGCACCAGATGAACAACTTCATTTGCCCAATATTTATGTTGTTAAATTTTGATGGAGCCCTTGCTTTATACACTAGACTTTCTTTTCTTGGAGTGTAATGTCTGAAAAGAAAAGCAGATTGTTTGGAATCTTGAGAGTTTCTGGATATCTCCTAATGCCCCCCTCCCACCGCTTTAAATACCCCACCCATTTCACTCCCTTTTCTTGGGCACAAGGTCAGGATTTCTCTCTATGAGGTGTTTTGGTTGTTTGTTTGTTTGTTTTTTGCCACATCTTTCTTTCATCATGTGTGGTGACTCCAACCTGCCAGCCCCTCTTTCTAAAGCAACAACAAATCTGTGGACACCCAGGGTGCACCATTCCCTCCGCATCCTAAACTTGGGCTACCTCCCGGGGGGTCTGCAGCATTGTCTACTGCGTCAGTCTTTTAGAAGTTGACAAAACGGAGAAGACACAATGGTGGAGGCCGTGTTCTTTCAGAACTCTGTTGGAACCGTGGAGAGAGACTCTGCCCTTCAGAGGATGGGGATGGAAAGTCCTTTCTCAAAAGTGGGCTAAGAACAGGCAGGGAGGCAGGTCTAGAGCTTTGAAGGAAGAGGAAAAGGTGGGTGAACAAGGTGTAAAATGTAAATGAAAGGAAAGAAGAAGAGACATTTTCAAAAATACACCCAATCAAGGAAAACAGAGGAGTTGACTATGTTTGCTTAAGTCCTTGGAAAAAGGAGCATGTAGAATTATACACATCTGTGCTCTGGGAAATCTGTCCTCAGCACAGCAAAGAGTCAAGAAACTGCCTAATGCACACAGCTAATCTGTACTCTTTAAGCTAAAATGAACCAACTAGTCATTTAATCAATATAAATCATTTTGTTCCACAAGAGCTGGATATAGAACTGAATGCTCAGGGTGATGGTTACAAGCACCTAAATCATTTTTCACCTGGGTAGACATCATCATAGCCTTGGACTATCTCTTGTGCTACCTCCACTCTTGGCATCCAATTACAGCCAAAGATTCCTCTAGGTCAGTTAACTGCACAGCTGAGCCACCATAGACAGCCTCCAGTTTTTACCTATGACACCCTATAATCAAATCTGGCTCCAAGAAATCTTGGCTGAGCCAGGAAAAGGGTTTGTTGACATACATCTGCCTGAAGAGCACGCAATGTGTTTCACCAAGTCACAATAGCATCTATCAGCGGATACACATGATGTGAACCAGGCGGTCCCCAAGAAACCCCTAAATGAAAGAAAGGAAACTTTTTAGAAATGAAGGTAACAAATAAGACAACAAGAAGCAAAACCCAGAGATGCTTCAATGAGAAGATGTAGAAACCGATGAAAGTTTAAAGATGGAAGAGAGGGTTCTTTACCCCAGCGACTGTGGCTGCTGCCCGGAAGAACAGGTCTGGTTAATGCCTTCCCAAGGTCCCTTCCTGTCCCGGGATTTTTGCTCTCTGATTACTTTTCCAGAAGAGAGGTAATATGGAGAGCGTAACTGGGAAATGCTCACAAAGAAGGGTGGTAGAGAAAGTGAAAAGGAAAAAAAGCAATAAAACATTTCCTGATCCGACAAGAAGCACATGTGCTGGGGTGTGGTGGGGAGGGAGAGAACCTGTCATCTAAGTGCTGAGCAAAGATTCAAGGTCATTTCTGAATTTGTCCAAACAACCTGTCCGGGCATCTCTTGGGCCATGGCAGATTGGGGCCTTTGGGTTTTGGCAAAGACAAAACAATCAAGAATTCAATAAAAATCTTTCCAGTTTCTGAGAGAGAAAGGAGATGAAGAAGCCTGAATTTCTTGGGGTGGCTGCCAAGGGTGAGGCTGATGAAGAAAAAAGAGAGGAGGAGATCCAGGAGAAGCTGCCTGTGAAAAGCAGGAGGTGGCCCAAGCTCAGGGGCGTGCAGGCTGGAGCAGCCGGAGCATTTGGTGAGCACTGCGGAGGAAGTAGCCCCACCCATGAGCAATCAGTCAACCTGTGGGCTGAGATCCATCTATCAGAATACACATGGACACTAGGGGAGCAGTGGCTTTCACTTTCACTGGTGACCCCATGAGCCCACCAGAAAACAGGCCCCGCAGGCTGAAGGTGGTTCAGAATCCAGATGGAAAAGCAGTTCCACTGTACTGCCCTGGACCCCGGTCAGCCTTAACACAGGCCCTGATCATCCCAAAACTTTTGAAACCTTTATCCGTAAGAAAATAAGAGGAAATTTTATTTCAAAGGTAGCATGAAGGGATAGCCAGCTCACTTGAACCGCATGACTATTTTCTGGTTCTGTTTTGTAGTTACTTTTTACGTGGAGCCACCATTTCTCTTTCTCTCGGGCCCTGGGGCACTCTGGACACAGTCTGAAAACCACTGAGGTACAGTAAGTACCACAGAATGGAATTAGACAAGCCTGGGTTTAAATGACAACGTTACCATTTACTTACCTGTGCAACCTCAGCTTAATTGCTACACCTCTTTGTACTTTAGTTTCCCCACTTGTAAAGTACAGCAGGTAATGCCTACCTCATCAACTTCTTGTGAAAATTAAGTACTTCTCAAATATGGCTTACGTTTTATAAATATAGCTCACAGTCAGTGCTTTGACAATGGTTTCCCTTTAGGTGAATAATCTTATTATCAATGAAGTCCCAATAACACTGGCTCCAGGTGGCCTATATTTGATGTAAATATTTATTCTTATTCGCTTTAAATCAGCATAAAAGTTAATTGTTCTGAACATCTTCATGTTTGTGCTATGGATTCTGAAGCTCCATTCTAGAATCCTCTAATCTGTGGTATACAAACCAGTCAAATATGTAGAGAAAAAACATAATCTCCAATAGTTGATCTATGGATTCAATGTAGTCTCAACCAAAAGCCAAGCAGACTTTCTTGGTAGAAATTGAGCAAATTGATTCTAAATTTTGTAGAAAGTTGGAGGACTTAAAATACCTGATGTCAAGACTTATTATAAAACTACAGTACTCAAGAGAGTCAAGTATTAGTACAATTTCAGAGAGGCACATAGATTAAGAGAACAGAATATCAAGTCCCAAAACAGACCCCACATTTATAGTCTGTTGATTTTCAACAAAGATGGAAAGGCAATTAGGCATAGAAAAGATGTCTTTCTGTGAATTTATTTTGGAATAGATGGAGTTCTGCTGATCAAAAGGACCTCATAATTACGGTACAGCTTAGCCTTTTAATCTGCATGGACCTCAGCTTCCACTGTCTTTGTAATGAAGAGAACTAACCACATTTAGGGTCTATTGAAGACTTGAGGGCATTTCTCTAGAACCATGCCCCAGCACTCAAATGTCCTGCAGGACAGTGATGCCTCTGTGCTTGATCCTGCACATGGCTCCACTACCCTGTGGATGTGTGCTCTGAGCTGCTCCTCCGGTCAAGGATTTAGAGTTGAACAGATTTGTCCACACCTTATTCCCCCATCCCCACAGAGACCATAACTATGTGCCATGTGCATTACAAGACATCTGGTCAGGACTTAGAGTATAGACTGTGGCCATAAAACAGAGCAAAGCTGAATGGCCACACACAGGGTCTGAGGCTCTGATCATGTTCCCTTAGCACTGCCTGCAAACCAACTGAGCTAAAGGAAAGCTTCCTTCCTGCCTTATGCACATCAAACATGCTCCAAAGGAGGGTTCTTACCACTGATTCCCAAGTTGCTACCAGGGAAAGAATCCTTCATTTCTCGCACAGCTTCTTGCTTAAAGAGAGGGAAGCCAAATTAACCACAGCCTGATGTATGCTAATGCTAACCTTGTGCTTCAGAGCAGAAGGCAGAGCCATGGGGGTGACACAAACTCCATCAAGCACCAGGGTCAAGTAGAAGCTAACTGACCCAGGACAGAAAATAATTCTGTCAAGTTAAGTAATTTGCTGGTTTTCTCTGCTAACTCACATCTGTGTCCTGGGTCTCCTTAGCTCTTCCTTGAAAAAGCAATGAACGTTTTCTAACTTTAGCTGAGCTGCCCCTACTTGTTCACCATGTCTGCGGCTGATTGCCTACCACCCAGGCATAAGAACATGCTGTCCTCTGGGAGTCCCAGCCTTGTGGTAAAGAACACAGGCTGGGAAAGACTGAGAGATTCATATCCAGGCTCTTCCACCTGGTGGGCGACCCTAACAAACTCATTTAATCTTTATTAGCCTCCGTTTCCCCTTCTGTAATAGTACCCACCTCACAGGGTTATTGTGAGGGATAAGTGAGTAGTAAAAGAAAGCCCATAGCACAGTGTTTGATACATAATTAACACCCAGATATTATTAATAGTTATCACTATTAATGTTGTTGTTGTTGTTACTATGTGCTTTTATGGTGACCAAATAGCTCATTCCTCAAAACATAATTGTCAGTATAGAAGAGGCTCCTGACCAGGGGCTAGCCTGGCTTGTATCCAAGGCAAAATGGGAGGCACTAAAAACTCTCAAAAGTGATGAAGTCTAGGAGGAGCTGATCTGAAAAAGCAGCTGCATGTCACATGATCACAAAGGAGATGCAGCTAGGAAATGTGACAATTTCCAGATGCTTAAATCCAGGAGATGGACATGTACAGCTGGGCAAAGGAGGCGACAGAGATATAGAGTCTGTGGGATCATGGCAGAGCAAGAAAGAGGGAAATAGTGAAACAGAGAGAAGTTCTCAAAATGGAAACAGATGGGCAGTTCAAGGTGAGCAAAGCCCAGGCTCCGAGTTTCCAAAGTGATTGGTTCAGAATGTGAGGGCTGGGAAGAAACGTGATAGAGGAGCCAAAGGCAGGAAAATGTGGAGGCATAGCCAGCCAAAGTCAGCCCTTCTTAACAACACCTTTGTTTTTGAGGATGCTCGCAGTCTGTTTTATGTTGCTACAAAGGAATGCCTGAGGCAGGGTCATTTATAAAGAAAAGAGGTTTATTTGGCTCACAGTTCTGTAGACTGTACAAGAAGCATGGCAGCAGCATCTGCTTCTGATGAGGGCTCCAGAAATCTTCCAATCATGGCAGAAGGGGAAGGGGAACCCAAGTATCACATGGAGAGGAAAGGAGCAAAGGGGGAAGGTGCTACACTCTCTTAAACATCCACCTCTTACATAAACTAATAAAAGAAGAACTCAGTCATTACAAGGAAGATAGCACCCACCAAGCCATTCATGAGAAATCCACTCCCATGACCCAAACACCCCCCACCAGGCTCCACCTCCAACACTGGAGATCACATTTCAACATGAGATTTGGAAAGGACAAGCATCCAAACTATATCAAAGACTGAAGAAAGAGACATAATAAATCCAAGATCTTGTAGGGGTAAAACCCAAAGTATGCCAGATGCATAGTGGGTGACTCCCCAACATAGTGCCAGCTCAATAAAAAACCAACAAAAAGGTGGATTCTGAGGCAAATTGGGAAAACTAAACTATCCAGAATCCAAAACACTTGAAGGTGGAGGGTGTTAGTGAAGACAGACCAACTTAGGGCTGACAGATGAAGAAGAGTGGAGAAAATGCAGGGAAGTCAGGCAGTTTAGGGAGTGTTTTATATGTCTAATTCTTAGTGGTGGGGGATGAGGGGTTTTGCTTTCACCAGAGAGTCAATAAGAAAACAAGAACATGGATGCTACTTCACTACTGCACCTATTCTATCCCCCAAATTTTCTAAACCTCAATAATCAACAATCAGTTTGAGCTGGACACAAGGAGTGTGAGAGTGTGTGTGTGTGTGTGTGTGTGTGTGTGTGTGTGTGTGTCTGTCTGTCGTCTGATTGTATCAGACAAGATGGGGGATACGGATGCTACCAGACAGACAAGAAGATGCCTGAGGGAAAGACCATTTCCCCTGGTTTTGCCCGTGATTATGCCTGAAAGATTTCCCCCAAACATGGGATAAAATGGAGAACCTCTCTTGCTGGGCTGAGTGCTTTGATGTCGCTGTTTTGTTACAGATCATGTTATTCTTGTCCTGATAATTTTTCAAAGAAACCAAAAGTTGATTTGAAAACGAACCATTATCTTCTCTAGAGATCATAGCAATGGGTGTTCCAGCCTCGTATTTGCACAGTACGTTCTGAAAACAGGAAAATGGGGAAATAACCTTGGTAGGGCCTTCTCAGGATTCTCTGATGGTCATGAAAAGTCCTATCTGCCTGGGAGATTCCTCAACCCTCAGGCTAATAAAGTTTTAGTTAAACTGCAGTCAAACATGAGGAAAGTATATTTGTAGGAGACATAAAAGGAGATTTTATTATAAATACAAAAGAAAAAACTTTTTGAATTGTCCATGCATCAGTTTGTAGCCTGCTCCCCAGCCCAACTCTCACTAACATTGATTGATAGGGGTAGATGAGAGCTTGTGATTCTAGCGAGCATCTCTGGAATGCATGGAACTTTTCCCTTTTTACATCCCTTGGCTCCAGACTCACTCTCTCCTTTCTTCCCATGATCTCTCTGACATTGTACAACAGGACCTCACGTCCCACTTTCCTCTCTTCCCTTCAATTTTCTCATCTACCTTCAAGGTCTCAAACAGGTATGGTTTGGCAGATGGAGACTTAGCTACCAGTAAAAAGCTGTGCAATATTACTCTGTGGCCATTTCTGTTCTTCCTCTAAAGTGCCCATGGCCTCGAGTGGATGAGTCCATTTTTTCTCTTTCTATGGCTCTATTTATTCTCCACACACTCTCTCTACCCTCCATCATATGAGCGTTGCACACAAGAACTAACAAAGGAGTCATGGAATTGCACCAGGAGTCTGAGAAGCCCCCAGAAGCCCATCCTGTGTGGATCAGAACAGCCTCTCCTGGCCTGTGTGTAATGATGTTTTTCATAAGAGGGACCAGATGTAAGCTCCTCTATGGACCTCTGAGGGAAATACCTAAAGACACTCACCAATGGAGGAGGTGTTAAAAATGGATCAGGAGGTCCCTTAATACAGGAAGGATGATCCTGGGGATTAAAAAATGTAGGAAGAGGGAAAAAAGAAAATGGCAAGGAGGGGGAAAGGAGGTAGAAGAATAGAAAGAAAAGAAAATGAGAAAAAATAAAGAAAATGGATAGAAAGAAAAAAAGCGAAATAAGAAGTAAATAATGCAATCATCAATAGAAAGCCCACTATTCATTCGTTCGTTCCATCATTCATCCACAAGCGTGCTGAGCACTGCTATGGACAACGTATTCTGTTAGAGACTTTGAAACACCTTATCCCTTTTCATTCTCATAACAATCGCATGAACTAGACATGATTCCCCTTTCACAGGTGGTTAAACTGAGATCCAGAGAGTTTTAGAAGTGAGCCTAGTTAATACAGCTACAGGTAATGGAGCAGGTATTGAGACCCAGATCTGCCCAGCTTCACAACTTTGGCTTTTGTGTCACAGAACTTCCATGCTAATCATTCTATTTACCAAATATTTTTAAAATCTCAGGATAATGAACACTGACAAATCCAGATTTGTTAATCTCTTCCTGATAAAAACTCTTGATCCCCCCACCCCCCTAAATTAGTAATTTAGATTCTAATTACTAAGACACTTGTTCTCAAGGCCTGAACAGATTGCATCTGAGACACTGTGTTATTAGGACTATGCAGGGCTACCTGGTCTGTGAATCCAACCTCAAGAATTATTATCAGGAGCAGGTGTCTGTCCTGGCCCTCCAAGATCACCCAGCCACTTGAATTCTCTGTCCTCTTTAAATGCTGGAAACTGAAAGAAATCCCTGTTTCCTTCCTCTCTCCTCCTGCTTTTCTATCCTCCTCAACCCACAATTCATTCCCATCTCTCTCAAACCACACCCTGAGACCAACTTTTTCCCTGTAATCATGTGGAAAGAAAGACTGTACCCCCTGGAGCCTGCCCTTTCACCAAAGCATTCAGAGGATGCCAGAATCAATAAGAGGAAATGACCTCTGAGTGTGTGCCATGTGCCATGTACCGTCTACAGCACTTGACATGGCCTATCACCTTGAACCCTAAATGCTGCAAGGTATCAGTAATCCCATTTTGCATATGAGAAAATTGATACTATTTTCATAGGAAATTGATAGGAAAACAAATACTATTTCCTAAGGTCACATAGATAGTAACTAGTGGAGTTGAGACAGGAACCCAAGTGGTCTGATTTTAACTTGTTTCCTTTACTGCCAAATCAGACGATATCCCAAAAGTAAGCATGAAGATGATAGGGGTGGGGGAGCTGGGAAAACCTAGGCTCAAAAAGGCTGGCTGTCGTTATTAGGAGAGGCAGTACACAGCAAGTTTGAGAAGGCTCCCAGTAGCCTCTAAGAGGCCTCATGATGACAAAGTGTAGTGACCTCGCATCCTGCAGTCTGTCCCATCTTCTTCCACGATTTGATGAGTCCCAGAGTAGATACCACCCAGCCATTTTGCACATCTCAGGCCAATTTCCATCAAACGCTAGAAGAAAACCTGTGTGAAAAGAACAACTGTGACGACCTTTTAGCGAGTGGAAACTAGGGAGAGAGCAAACAAGAACAAAAGAAAGAAAGAGAAAGGGTGTGTGTGTTTTCCTTAAGGCTGGGAAGGGACCCAAGGAGCCTGGAGATGTAATGGGATACGGCACAGATTACAAAAGTTTTGTTACAGCTGTAATAGCCTTTCACAAAGGCATGGCCCTCCAGAGAGCCATATTTCATCTCTGCTTTCCCCACCACATAAGACAGAGGGTGAGGAGCTGGAAGGCAAGATTGGAAACTCATGCCGCAGCAGAACAAGCTCTGACATCCCCGTGACACTCCCATCAAACCCAAGTGAACTGGACCCAAATGCTCTTGTCATAACAGGCTTTGGATCTCATCTCTGTCATCTGTTTATTTATTATTTTTTTCTTCACACTCTCCTTTTTGGAAACACATTGCCTAGCAACCTGCTGTCTTATTCTAAACAGCCATGCACACAACTGTACACACGCACTTAGAGACACTGGGATAATATTTGAGTGTCTCTGATGGCCTCGCTAGGACCAACAGATCATTTACTTGGAAGAATGGGTTCCTAGAATTTGGGTTAGTCAGAGCTGCATCTTAGTCCCCATGACTGTCATTGGCCCCGTGGGAGACGGAGGAAGGGCACCTCTCTGCCTAATGGTGGGCGGGTGGTGACAGCGCCAGAGGGTTTCATGAGAAGAGGGCACCAGCATTGCTCGGGTGAAGAATCTCACAAGATCCCTCCGGCAGATAAGTCTTTTGGATCAGTGGCCTGTCAGCTACCCGAGAATGTTCTGAAGGCTCTGATTTGCCTCGGACAAAGCTGGAAAAAAACTCACTAGGGTCATTTTCCTGTTCAAAGAGATAAAGGGCAAGCCTTGCTTCCCTTGGATTCCCTTAATGTTCTATTTGGTTGGTGCAAAAGCAATTACTTTTGCACTAACCTAATACCTTGCCTCTGCAGCTGCTCCTCGAAGAGCTACTCTCTGAATTTAGGGTGGAGAAACTGGTGCCCCCAACAGAGGCTGCTACTCTGACATGTCTCTGTCAACTGAGAAGGCCCCATGTCATGGATCTATATCCTAAAGGATTCAGATGTCTGGCCTCTGGAAAACTGACCAATTATTTTAGGCCTTTAAAAAATATATATGTATGTGTGTGTGAATATTTATGTGTGTGTGTGTGTGTGTGTGTGTGTGTATGTATATATTTTGTAGAAAAGGAATCTTGCTCTGTTGCCCAGGCTGATCTCTAACTCCTGGCCTCAAGCAATCCTTCTACCTCAGCCTCCCAAAGTATTTAACGCTTTTATTGCAAAATAAAACACAAAATAAACATATAACTTAATGGATTATTATAAGATGTACTGTATTGCAGTCCACTCTGGGGCAACGAAATAGATCCCTCTGGTGTCCCATCTCAATCTCAATGCTTCTTCGCCCCCTGAAAGTGGACACTCTCCTGACTTACAGAATCATCCCTTCTTTGCATCTCTTTATAGTTTTGGCACCAGGTGGGCATTTCTGGATGCACAGTATAGTCTTGACCTTTTTAAAATACAGAATATGTTTTTTTTTTTTAAATCTCTTTTTATCTGCCTTTTTTGTTTCCTTTACAATTTTTTGTTTCCTTACAACTTCTCTATTGAGGAATCTGGGACATTTGGGCTGAGGATTTGAAACTGGGCAATTGAACAAAAAGACAGACAAATAAATGAACAGGCTGGGTTTCCACTTCGACTTCCCTCAGAGTTTACTTTCCAGGAGATATTGGGGCAGGGGAGAGGAACATTATGTGACTGGAGTGGAGTAGGTATTAGGAGAGCCAACGGGGCATTTGATAAGCATGTGACCATGGTTTCCAGGCTCACAGGTGTGGCTGAGGGTCACCAGCTTCCCGCCCCCGACAGTCCCTGAGCTTGGGCTTCAGCGTGGAGTGGTGGATGGGAAAGCTGCTATAGTCTCCCAGAGTGAAAAGCCCAAAGGCTTTATCCCTGTCAAGAGCAGATCTGACAAGACAAAGGCAGCCTGGTAACCAGAGAGCCAGTGGGGAGTTGGAACACCTGCCTGCCCTTCCGGCTTCTGAAAGCCTCCCTCCCCACTCTGGGCCTCAGTTTCTCCCCTTGGCAACGTGCAGATGTGAGCATCCATCTTATGGAAGCATGCGGTCACGCATGTTTGCAGATCCCTGGCGCCCCTGGGGAGGGAAGGCACCTGTGTAAACAGAGCAGCAAGGCATGACGTGCCTGTCGAATAATTCTACGGAAGGCGTCAGTCCCAGGCCGCAGCCCTGAAGCTGCAGGGGGACGATGCGGGCTCTGTTTCTCCAGCTGCAGCTCCCACCTTCCCCTCTGCCACACCATTCTCTGGCCCACCCGGTTTTTTTTTTTTTTGCTGGGGGACCCAGGCCAAGGACTAAGGTCATAGTAGAAAGCAGCAGTGACTCATTTTGGAAACTAGTTTGAGTAAAATTCAGGTGAATGGTAAAAAAAAATAAAAATAAAAAATTCAAAAAATTAAAATAAGTTCCTCAAAAACACAAAGTGAGAATTTTTTTTTTTTTTTTTTTTTTTTTTTTTTTTTGAATCTCCAGCATCACTCTCTTCATCTTAAGCTTGTGTGCTTCTCTGGAAGAGGAGATGGCCTAGGGCAAATATTGGTCCTCCCAATTCTGGGCTGGCTCTGACTTTTTCAGTGGTGCTTAG
>NC_045444.1:103394292-103460483 GCF_002776525.5 Piliocolobus tephrosceles | reverse complement strand
TTTTTTTTTTTTTTTTTTTGAAACTAGGTCTCACTCCATCTCCCAGGCTGGAGTGCAGTGGTGCAATCACAGTTCTCTGCATGGTGCAATCATAGTTTACTGCAGCCTTGAACTCCAGGGCACAGCAATCCTCCTGCCAATCCCTCCTGACTAGCTAGGACTACATGCCACCATGCCAGGCTAATTGTTTTATTTTTATTTTTGTACAGACAGAGTCTCACTATGTTGCCCAGGCTAGTCTCCAACTCCCAGCCTCAAGTGATTCTCCTGCCTCAGCCTCTCAAAGTGTTAGGATTATAGATGTTAGACACCACACCCAGCCTCAAGCTAACTTTTAACTTATATATAGATGTTGGTATATATTCTCAGCAAGAAGAAGTAACTGCCCATTGTTTGAGGCAGTAACGTGCAGCTTGGGGTATGTGAGGTGGGAATCTGCATTTCGTTCAGTCAGCTCAAAACTGCTTGCCTTTCAAACTGTGAGTATTTTTGGCCAAGATATTGTTTTGCTCCATGTGATCCCAAACTCAGACTGACATAACATATTTCAGTAAGTTCAGATGACTAGCTTTTCTCTAAAATTAAAGCAGCTCACTGTTCCTTTAGTTGAAACTCTCAAAGTAACAGTCTCCAAAAATGCTGTCTTTGTAAGGAATTTTCAAGAACAATTTTGATGACATATGATCAAGCCTAAGTGTCTTCACTTAAATATGTCTCTCTGTGCAGCTGACCCTTGGCTAGATTTGCTCTCCACTACAAATTCATTTACCAGATCCACTGATCTAGAGGATCTGGACCCTGGATCCACTTGGTATCCAGGAGTTCCCAGGTGAATTATTTTTATCTGTAGACCACATAGGGGTGGAGACAACTGATGTGAAGCCTTTGGAGAGTTTATATTAGCTGGAAAATGGTTTCTGCTTGGTGTTAATGGGAATATACTTAATCAGAGTGAAGAGGGAGAGGAAAGTCCCAAGGTTTTGGAGTAATGAAGGAGAGTAGGCCTATTGATACTGAAAAGGGGAAGATGAAGAACTGAAACGGATGGAGAGAATTTCAGCAGAAAAACATGGCTTTTAGAATTTTGCTCTCATCATTTCTGATTCTGGATCAGCTGTGCCTCCTGGGGAACCCAACCAGTTCTAATCTAGGCCACATGGGGAAGTCTACCATTTTCTGGGGACTTCAGGGAAACAGTAAGAGCATTCTTACTCAGGAAATTTAAAAGATGCAATGAATCAAAATCCTCCATTCTAGAAACATGGAGCCAAAAGCCAAGGGCTTCGTGGACTTGATTACAAGAATTTTTTGGGACTTGCTCTGTAGGACACATCCAGAAACCCAACACCATAAGCTTCAGAAAAGTTCACTGAGCCAATATCATAGATAAAGATTTTAACCAAATACCACAATGTCCACCTAGTTCTCCCCTACATTTCAATGCCCTGTCCCCATTTGTCAGCACTTTTTGTGTGTCCTCCCAAGGTTACCTGCTTGGATTTTCACATTCTTCCCCTTCTCATTCCCACCCTTTTGTGATGTTGGTCTTGGCCAGGGCCAGTAGTTGAGTTTCAGGAACTTCATGGCATTTTCCAGTGTTTCCTTCAAGGTGTCATTTTCCCTGCATGCCCTCTCCCCTTTTCAAATCTCTTTCTCAACTCTAGCTCCATCATTTTGAACTGCATGAGCAAGTTAGGCTACAAAGGAGTGACCAAGGTGAAAGTATGCATCAGCACCCATAAGAGAAGCTGAGTTCCTCTAAGCTGGCAATTTACCAGATAGGCCAAGAGGAGAAATAGGAAAAAATTTTTTTTTTAATTCTTAGAAACTAAACATTAAAGAAAAAACAAAAGACAGATAAGGTAAGAGTAAGAGGAGAATGAAAGGAAGAGGCTAGGAAAGGGAGAAATCAAAAGGACTTACGAACCTATAGATCCTATAGATCCAGCAGTCAAAAGTTCTCTTTAAAAAAAAAAAATTATAATAATAATAAAAGATGGGATTCCCGGACAAGATGGCCAAATAGGAACAGCTCCAGTCTGTAGCTCCCAGCAAGACCAATGCAGAAGGTGGGTGATTTCTGCATTTCCAACTGAGGTGCCCAGTTCAGCTCACTGGGACTGGTTAGACAGTGGGTGCAGCCCATGGAGGGCAGGCAGAAGCAGGATCGGGCATCACCTCACCTGGGAAGTGCAAGGGGTCAGGGAAATCTCTCCCTTAGCCAAGGGAAGCCATGAGGGACCCTGCCATGAGGGAGGGTACTATCTGGCCCAGATACTATGCTTTTCCCATGGTCTTCACAACCCACAAACCAGGAGATTCCCTCGGATGCCTACACCACCAGGGTCCTGGATTTCAAGCACAAAACTGGGAGGCCACTTGGGCAGACACTGAACTAGTTGCAGGAAATGTTTTTCCTACCCCAGTGGTGCCTGGAATGCCAGTGAGACAGAACCATTCACTCCACTGGAAAGAGGGCTGAAGCCAGGAAGCCAAAGGGTCTGGCTCAGTGGATCCCACTCCCACGGAGCCCAGCAAGCTAAGATGCACTGGCTTGAAATGCCAGCACAGCAGTCAGAAGTGGACCTGGGATGCTAGAGCTTGGTGGGGGGAGGGGCGTCTGCCATTACTGAGGTTTGAGTAGGCAGTTTTCCCCTCACAGTGTAAACAAAGTCATTGGGAAGTTTGAACTGGGCGGAGTCCATCTCAGCACTGCAAAGCCACTGTAGTCAGACTACCTCTCTAGATTCCTCCTTTCTGGGCAGGGCATCTCTGAAAGAAAGGCAGCAGCCCCAGTCAGGGGCTTATAGATAAAACTCCCATATCCTTGGGACAGAGAACCTTGGGGAAAGGGCAGCTGTGGGCACAGCTTCAGCAGACTTAAATGTTCCTGCCTGCCAGCTCTGAAGAGAGCAGCAGATCTCTCAATACAGCACTAGAGCTCTGCTAAGGGACAGACTGCTCCCTCAAGTGGTTCCCTGATCCCTGTGCCTCCTGATGGGGAGACACCTCCCAGCAGGGGTTGACAGACACCTCATACAGGAGAGCTCCAGCTGGCATTTGGCAGGTGCCCCTCTGGGACAAAGCTTCCAGAGGAAGAAGCAGGCAACAATCTTTGCTGTTCTGTGGCATCTGTTGGTGATATCCAGGCCAACAGGGTCTGGAGTGGACCCCCAGCAAACTCCAGCAAACCTGCAGAAGAGGGGCCTGACTGTTAGAAGGAAAACTAACAAACAGAAAGCAATAGCATCAACATCAACAATAAGGATGAAAAACTCCATCTGAAGGTCACCAACAGCAAAGACCAAAGGTAGATAAATCCAGGAAGATGAGGAAAAACCGGTGCAAAAAGGCTGAAAATTCCAAAAACCAAAATGCCTCTTCTACTCCAAAGGATCACAACTCCTCTCCAGCAAGGGAACAAAACTGGATGGAGAATGAGTTGATGAATTGACAGAAGTAGGCTTCAGAAGGTGGGTAATAACAAACTCCTTCAAGTTAAAGGAGCACGTTCTAACCCAATGCAAGGAAGCTAAGAACCTTGATAAAGGGTTAGAGGAATTGCTAACTAGAATAACCAGTTTAGAGAAGAACATAAATGACCTGATGGAGCTGGAAAACACAGCACAGGAACTTTGTGAAGCATACACAAATATCAATAGCCAAATTGATCAAGGGGAAGAAAGGATATCAGAGATCAAAGATCAACTTAATGAAATAAAGTGTAAAGACAAGATTAGAGAAAAAAGAATGAAAATGAACAGACAAAGCCTGCAAGAAATATGGGACTATGTTAAAAGACCAAACCTATGTTTTATTGGTGTACCTGAAAGTGACAGGGAAAATGGAACCAAGTTGGAAAACACACTTCAGGATATTATCCAGGAGAACTTCCCCAACCTAACAAGACAGGCCAGCATGCCAATTCAGGAAATACAGATAATACCACAAAGATACTCCTTAAGAAGAGCAACCCCAAGACACATAATCGTCAGATTCACCAAGGTTGAAATAAAGGAAAAAATGTTAAGGGCAGCCAGAGAAAGGTCGGGTTACCCACAAAGGTAAGCCCATCAGACTAACATTGGCTCTCTCTGCAGAAACCATACAAGCCAGAAGAGAGTGGGGGCCAGTATTCAACATTGTTAAAGAAAAGAATTTTCAACCCAGAATTTCATATCCAGCCAAACTAAGCTTCATAAGTGAAGGAGAAATAAAATGCTTTAGAGATAAGAAAATGCTGGGGCATTTTGTCACCACCAGGCCTGCCTTATAAGAGCTCCTGAAGGAAGCACTTACTATGAAAAGGAAAAACCGGTACCAGCCACTGCAAAAAGAAACTCAAATGTAAAGACCATTGATACTATGAAGAAACCACATCAACTAATGGGCAAAATAACCAGCTAGCATCATAATGACAGGATCAAATTCACACGTAACAATATTAACCTTAAATGTAAATGGGCTAAATGTCCCCAGTCAAAAGGCACAGACTGGAAAATTGGATAATGAGTTAAGACCCATCAGTGTGCTGTATTCAGAAGATCCATCTCACGTGCAAAGACACACATGTGCTCAAAATAAAGGGATGGAGGAAGATTTACCAAGCAAATGGGAAGCAAAAAAAAGCAGGGGTTGCAATCCTAGTCTCTGATAAAACAGACTTTAAAACAACAAAGATAAAAAAGACAAAGAAGGGCATTACATAATGGTAAAGGAATCAATGCAACAAAAAGAGTTAACTATCCTAAATATATATGCACCCAATACAGGAGCACACAGATTCATAAAGCAAGTTCTTGGAGATCTGCAAAGAGACTTAGACTCCCACAAAATAATAGTGGGAGACTTTAACACCCCGCTGTCAATATTAGACAGATCAATGAGACAGAAAATTAACAAGGATATTCAGGACTTGAACTCAGCTCTAGACCAAGCTGACCTAACAGGCATCTACAGAACTCTCCACCCCAAATCAACAGAATATACATTCTTCTTAGCACCACATAGCACTTATTCTAAAATCGACCACATAATTGGAAGTAAAACACTCCTCAGCAAATGCAAAAGAAAAGAAATCATAACATCAGTCTCTCAGACCACAGTGCAATAAAATTAGAACTCAGGATTAAGAAACTCACTCAAAACCGCACAACCACCTGAAAACTAAACAACCTGCTCCTGAATGACTACGGGGTAAATAACAAAATTAAGGCAGAAATAAATAAGTTATTTGAAACCAATGAGAACAAAGACACAACGTACCAGAGTCTCTGGGACACAGCTAAAACAGTGTTTAAAGGGAAACTTATAGGATTAAATGCCCACAAGACAAAGTGGGAAAGATCTAAAATCGACACCCTAACAACACAATTAGAAGAACTAGAGAAGCAAGAGCGAACAAATTCAAAACCTAGCAGAAGACAAGAAATAACTAAAATCAGAGCAGAACTGATGAAGATAGAGACATGAAAGACCCTTCAAAAATTCAGTGAATCCAGGAGCTGGTCTTTTGAAAAGGTTAACAAAGTAGACCACCAGCCAGAATAATAAAGAAGAAAAGAGAGAAGAATCAAATAGACAAAAAAAAAAAAATGATAAAGGGTAGATCACCACTGATGCCACAGAAATACAAACTACCATCAGAGAACACTATAAACACCTCTATGCAAATAAACTAGAAAATCCAGAAGAAATAGATAAATTCCTAGACAACTATACCCTCCCAAGACTAAACCAGGAAGAAGTTGAATCCCTAAATAGATCAAATAACAAGTTCTGAAATTGAGGCAGTAATTAATAGCCTACCAACCAAAAAAGCCCAGGACCAGACAGATTCACAGCCTAATTCTACCAGAGGTACAAAGAGGAGCTGATACCATTCCTTCTGAAACTATTCCATACAATAAAAAAAGTGGGACTCCTACCTAGCTCATTTTATGAAGCCAGCATCATCCTTATACCAAAACCTGACAGAGACACAACAACAACAAAATAAATTTCAGGCCAATATCCCTGATGAACATCAATGGGGAAATCTTCAATAAAATACTGGCAAACCGAATCCAGCAGCACATCAAAAAGCTTATCCATCACAATCAAGTTAGCTTCATCCCTGGGATGCAAGGCTGGTTCAACATATGCAAATCAATAAACGTAATCCATCACATAAACAGAACCAATGACAAAAACCACATGATTATCTCAATAGGTGCAGGAAAGGCCTTTAATAAAATTCAACAGCCCTTCATGCTAAAAACACTCAATAAATTAGGCATTGAGGGGACATATCTCAAAATAATAAGATCTATTTATGCCAAACCCACAGCCAATATCACACTAAATGGGCAAAAGTTGGAAGCATTCCCTTTGAAAACTGGCACAAGACAAGGATGCCCTTTCTCACCACTCCTATTCAACATAGTATTGGAAGTTCTGACCAGGGCAATCAGGCAAGAGAAAGAAATAAAGGGTATTCAAATAGGAAGAGAGGAAGTCAAATTGTCTGTTTGCAGATGACACAATTGTATATTTAGAAAACCCATCATCTCAGCCCAAAAACTCCTTAAACTTTTAAGCAACTTCAGCAAAGTCTCAGGATACAAAAACAATGTGCAAAAATCACAAGCATTCCTATACACCAATGATAGACAAACAGAAAGCCATATCATGAATGAACTCCCTTTCACAATCGCTACAAAGCAAATGAAATACCTAGGAATACAACTTACAAGGGATGTGAAGGACCTCTTCAAGGAGAACTACAAACCACTGCTCAAGGAAATAAGAGAGGACACAAACAAATGGAAAAACATTTCATGCTCATGGATACGAAGAATCAATATCGTGAAAATGGCCATACTGCCCAAAGTAATTTATAGATTCAATGCTATTCCCATCAAGCTACCACTGACTTTCTTCACAGAATTAGAAAAACCTACTTTAAATTTCATATGGAACCAAAAAAGAGTCCATATAGCCAAGACAATTTTAAGCAAAAAGAAGAAAGTTGGAGGCATCGTGCTACCTGACTTCAAACTATACTACAAGGCTACAGTAACCAAAACAGCATGGTGCTGGTATTCAAAACAGATGTATAGACCAATGGAACAGAACAGAAGCCTCAGAAATAACACCACACATTTAAAACCATCTGATCTTTGACAAAGCTGACAAAAACAAGCAATGGAGAAAGGATTCCCCCATTTAATAAATGGTGTTGGGAAAACTGGCTAGCCATATGCATAAAACTGAAACTGGATCCCTTCCTTACACCTTATACAAAAATCAACTGCAGATGGGTTAAAGATTTAAACTTAAGACCTAAAACCATAAAAACCCTAGAGGAAAACCTAGGCAATAGCATTCAGAACCTAGGCAATACCATTTAGGACATAGGCATGGGCAAAGACTTCATGACTAAAACACCAAAAGCAAGGCCAGGCACAGTGGCTCACACCTGTAATCCCAGCACTTTGGGAGGCCAAGGCAGGCAGATCACGAGGTCAGGAGTTCAAGACCAGCCTGACCAACATTTTGAAACCTCATCTCTACTAAAAATACAAAAAAATTAGCCAGGCATGGTGGTGCATGCCTGCAATCCCAGCTACTCAGGAGGCTGAGGCAGGAAAATCACTTGAACCCAGGAGGTGGAGGTTGTGGTGAGCCAAGATCATGCCATTGCTCTCCAGCCTAGGCAACAAGAGTGAAATTCTGTCTCAAAAAAAAAAAAAAAATTGCAACAAAAGCTAAAATTGACAAATGGGATCTAACTAAACTAAAGAGCTTCTGCACAGCAAAAGAAACTATCATCAGAGTGAATAGGCAACCTACAGAATGGGAGCAATATTTTGCAATCTATCCATCTGACAAAGGGCTAATATCCAGAATACACAAGGAACTTAAATAAATTTACAAGAAAAAAACAAACAACCCCATCAAAAAGTGGGCAATGGATATGAACAGACACTTTTTCAAAGAAGACGTTTATGCGACCAACAAACACGAAAAAAAGCTCATCATCACTTGTCATTAGAGAAACGCAAATCAAAACCACAGTGAGATACCATCTCATGCCAGTTAGAATGGCGACCATTAAAAAGTCAGGAAACAGCAGATGCTGAAGAGGATGTGGAGAAATAGGAATGCTTTTACACTGTTGGTGGGAGTGTAAATTAGTTCAACCATTGTGGGAGACAGTGTGGTGATTCCTCAGGGATCTAGAACTAGAAATACCATTTGACCCAGCCATCCCATTACTGGGTATATACCCAAAGAATTATAAATCATTCTACTGTAAAGACACATGCACACGCATATCTACTGCAGCACTATTTACAATAGCAAAGACATGGAACCAACCCAAATGCCCATCAATGCTAGACTGGATAAAAAAATGTGGCACATATACACCATGGAATTCTATGCAGCCCTTAAAAAGAATGAGTTCATGTCCTTTGCAGGGACATGGATGAAGCTGGAAACCATCTTTCTCAGCAAACTAACACAGGAACAGAAAAGCAAACACCGCATGTTCTCACTCATAAGTGGGAGGTGAACAATGAGAACACATGGGCACAGGGAGGGGGACATCACCCTCCAGGGCCTGTTGGGGGGTGGGGGCAAGGGAGGGGATAGCATTAGGAGAAATACCTACTGTAGATTACGTGTTAATGGGTGCAGCAAACCACCATGGCACATGTATACCTAGGTAACAAAACTGCATGTTCTGCACATGTATACCAGAACTTAAAGTATAATTTAAAAAAAACAAAAACAAAAAAAAAACCCCCCAAAAAAAACAGGCTGGGTGTGGTGGCTCATGCCTGTAATCCCAGCACTTTGGGAGGCTGAGGCGGGTGGATCACCTGAGGTCAGGAGTTTGAGACCAGCCTAAACAACATGGAGAAACTCTGTCTCTACTAAAAATACAAAATTAACTGGGCGTGGTGGCACATGCCTATAATCCCAGCTACTTGGGAGGCTGAATCGCTTGAACCTGGGAGGCGGAGGTTGCGGTGAGCTGAGATTGTGCCACTGCACTCCAGCCTGGGCAACAAGAGGGAAAATCCATCTATTGGGAAAAACAAAAACAAAAAACAGTGAAAAAGAGGTGTCATCAGTTCAAGCTTTAAAGTTATCTTCAACATTCAGGGTAGATGTTTCTATGCCCTACTCAGCTGACACAGCTCAGACAAAGGTTTGATTTGATCTCTTCTCTTTGAAATTTGGATCTTCTCCTGTCCACCAAGAATGTAAGTTGTGTATCACCTTTCCTGGAGGTCTTTAAAAAGTGGTGAGACCTCCAGTTTCCTGGGTTATGCTGAGATGGGGCTTAAGCATCTGGACTTCTGAGAGACATGCCTGTGTGAGGAGCACGAGGGGAGACTGCAAGATCATCACCCTTCGCATCTGCCTAGAGCCTTTGCTAAACTGGAGAAGGGGTGTAATATTCTGAGTCTAAAAAAGCAAACTTTCTTTTTTAAAAAAAAGCCCCCACTTTTCTGTGGCACAGGGTGCATTTGGGGTCTAGACCAGATTGAATATTATCCCCCAAAATGTATATCCACCCAGGACCTGTAACTGTGACCTTATGGGGAAACAGGGGTTTTATAGATGTAATCAAGTCAGGATGAGGTCACACTGTATTAAGGTGGGCATTAAATTCAGCATGACTGGTATCCTTATTAGAAGAGGGAACTTCAAACAGAGAGACACAGACACACAGGAGGACATCCATGTGAAGACAGAGGCAGAGACTGGAGTGATGCAGCTGCGAGCCAAGGAACACCGAGGATGTCAGCAGCCATGAGAAGCTGGAAGAGACGAGGAAGGATCTTCCCCCGGAGCCTTCAGACAGAGGATGGCTCTGGCAACACCTTTTGATTTTACAATTCTGACCTCCAGAACTGGCAGAGCATAAATTCTGTTGTTTTAAGCCACTCAGTTTGTGGTACTTTGTTATGGCAGCCCCAGAAAACTAATACAGCTTCCAATGTTTCTGTGTGGGCTGTACTAAGACGGGGGCATTGAGACTTGCCTGGCCATTGTTTATGGACAGCTTTCTGGCAGCACCTAAGTCAAGATCCCTGAGGCCCACCGAGCTATCATTCTGCTCTGGGTCACCCCTCATGGTCTCACCCCCTACTGTCTTGCCTTTCATTAAACACGCACTTGTGAGGAATTGCCTGATTGTATGTCTGTTGCCTTTTAGTGCTGTGTTTTATTTCGGTTTCACATAAATATAGAAGCCCATTTGGAAAGAAGCCTGCCTTGGCAAGGAGGCTTTTGGCAGTTCTGACAGCTCTGCATATCTCTCAAATGAGTTATGAGTGGATGGGGACTGGGAACTGGGGTCTGGGTTTCAGCCACTGCTCCCCTAAGCCCCCACGGTCCTCCCAAAGAAAGCAACCCAGCAATTCCCCCATCTCCCTTTCTTTTCCAGGAACAGACAGCCACTTGGCCAGAGCATGAGGAAGGAGAGGCTGTCACACACATCCCCCTAAGCTCCCTACTCCTCACAAAATATTTCTTAGATGGTGGTGCACAGTGTTCAAGCTGCTATTCTTTGTTCCTCAGAAGAGTTCTGAGAAATCTCCTGGCACAGCCTGGTTTGGGGCTACTGGTTCATGGCTAGAAGAGAGGCACATGCCAGACACATGCTGAGAAATTTTCCCAGGAGACTGGAGAGACTACAGGTGAACGCAGGGGAGAGTCCCAGGCAGATAGATGCCTGAGCCAGTAGAGCAGGCCTGGCCAACTGAGACATTGACAGAGTCTTCAGTTCTCAGTGGAGTATTTTTAATCACCCCACAATGGCTGCTATGCTCTCACTCTCCCAGGAACCCAGAAAAGTGCTTCTTCTATGAGCAATAAATAAGGCTGGGAAATGCTAGCACTCCGGGCACAGACTCCTCGAGCAGCAGGGCTGGAAAGAACCTGGGGATCTCTGGGGGCCAGTGGTCTCCAAACCAGTACATGTGGACTTTAGGAATTGAGCAAGACAAGCCATGGTGTGTGGGAAGAAAACATTAAAACTTCCGGCTATATTTATTTTGTTCTTAAAGGTAAAAATAAGTCTTATTAATAGTTAACACAAGGATAAAAAGTAGTAAGTCTACACGAGTTATCAAAATGCTTGTATTGGGTATGAGCCTTTTAATATTAATTTTGGTTAATTTTGCACCCTGATTGGTAAAACTTGTAGAGTCCACCCTTCTAGTCCAGAGGTTTTCAAAAGTTGTGCTGGGCAGCGGAAGGGAGACGAAGTCTTGAGTGAGTGAGCAGTCTATTTATTCCCTTCTGGGCCTTATCAGTCAATTCAGCTCTGCCCCTATATGTCCTGTATCCTGAACTTCTGCATTATGATTTGTTTGATGAAAGGGTTCTACTGTTTAAAAAGTTGAACAAAATGACTTAACTATTTCAGCTCCCTTACTTTTCAGATGGGAAAATGAAGGCCCAGAGGAAAAGGGATTGCCCCAAGTTACACAAGTCATTAGAGCCAAGACTAAGTCTACAACCATCTTTCCTGACTCCTCATTCATCGTTTTCCGATGGAATCATGTGATCTTCAGAGCATGCACCCTGTTTGAGTGCCCATATATAACCCGAATAAATCAGAGGGAAAGGGGATGGGTGAGGCAGAGTCTCTCCTCCAGCAATGATCTGGAATCCCAAAAGGGGGCCTGGACCTCTATGACTGTTCAAATGTAACCTTGCTGCCTGCCGAAGACACCTCCTGAGAGATAAGGCAGCCTGGGTGTCCTCTGCTCAACGCCCCTACTAACTGTCTGGACCACTCAGTCAATCCCTATGCCATTCTACATTGTTTCTCAGAGGTGAAGCTTGGCCTCATGTTCCTGGATCCCTGGAATAAGAGGGGACATAAATCAGCAACTCCTCGGAGGCCTTCCTCACTGATATGCTCATTTTAAACAGGGAAAATATCCCTCACCTTTCTGCTTTAGGCTCCAGTAGTCACACAAAGTAATTTGTTTCTTTTACAGCCATCAGATCACATGTGTTGATCCCTTCTCCCACTCTCCGGCCTGTCATGCACTTGTTGCTACCAGCCCACTGCTCTCAAGCACTTCGAAATCCTTTATGTTTCTAGGGAGTTTTGTAACAGCAAGACTTTAGGGGGAATAAAAAGAACTGGAAAACAAGTTATCTGTCTTTAAAAAAAATATTTTACAGATTAAAATAAAACAAACAATAGCAGCAGAAAGAGAACATGAAAAATATAACTAGCAGTGCAGAGCATGATATTGCTACTGAGTGAGTGCTATAGGAGTTGAGAATTCTCTCCTTCACAATCAAACTCCTTGAGGGTAAAAATGTGTTTTAAAGCTATATACCTAGTGCTTGGCAAATAGTAGATGCTTAATAAGGATGGCCATCCAATGAGTATTAATTCAGCAAATAAATAAATGAATAAATGGGCTATTAAACAAATGGATATATCAGTGGGAAGAGAAGGGAGCTCATCTTGAGTGATCAAGGAAACTTCATTGTACAGAAAGGCTTTAAAGTATGTCTAAGATCAGAAGAAAATAACAGAACATGTTTCAGGTGGTGAAAAAGAATGGAGGCAGAAGGTTATGGAACAAGAGAACCACTGTGCTATTGTTGGGTGCTAGTAGATTTGAAAGTTAAATAGTAGGGCCAGATTGGTAGTCTGAAATGAAAACCTTAGAAACATGTTTTCTCCTGCAAACCTAAATTATCAGAAGTCATTAAGCAAGAGAAATGTACAACAACAGCAGTGTTTTAGGGAAGGTGAGGGCAGTGATGTGAAGAGTGCACTAGAGAAGGGAGGAAGAGATGATGCATCTTCTTCCTTATGAATCCTCTCCTTCCACTAGAGTATTTTCTCTCTAGTCGTAAGACTTTCTCTAGTCCAAGGTCCAAGGCAAGCCAAGAAGTGCGGTGCTTAAAGCAATATCTCTTTCTTTACCACCTGTCCAGGACCATCTTCCTTTTCCCTGTGTTTCCTGTATGGTTCAATATGATGCAGTGGCTAGATCTTCCCGCTAAAACTGATCAATTCAATTTTTAGAACAGCCAAATTAGCTAAAAATGCTAGGTTTTTTTCAACTGACTTGCCTTCCAATCAAATCAGCTCCAACAATTGGCCCTGGCTCACGCTAGTTTGTATAAGCTGTTTGTATAAGCTGTGTCCCCACTCCCTCTTCTTCATTCCTTCTGCCTCCGACGCCATTGTCCAGCTCTGCTTCCATCTTTGCTTGCTTCTCTCTGTTGCTGTACACCTCCCTATCTCCTCTCGTTTGCTCAGAATTATGTCTTGTTTTTAGAATAGGGCTGTGATATGCATGTTGTGCAACAGCAAGGCTATGTTCCTTAATCCAGCAATCTCACATCCCTCCTGGGAGTCCTTTTGGATATGTCAAAAAATTCTGGTCCAGAAACATGAATTATTACCCCTGTTTTCTCAAGGCCTCTGAGCAATTTTAGTGGAACCCAAGAATCTTGAACATACTCCATTACTTTCATATAATGTTCTGTGAAGGCACTTATACCCACCAGAAGGAATCTCCAGCGAAATCTATTTACTTTGGCCATTCTGCCCAATGTCTTTCATCTATTTTTGTTAAAAACAATTAAATATTTCTTTCTTTTTTTGTCTGATACCATGCTAAAGCAGGAGATCTGTGCCAACAACATCATTATATCTTTGCAGCATTATTTCTGTGTAGTCTTTGGATGTAAACTATAACACTTTGTGTCAAGCATAGTGTGCATACAAAGAACTATTTTGGGGGGAACTTGGGGGATCATTTATGCATGAACTACCTAACTTTGAGCATCTGGAAGGCAAGGGCTGTGTCTTATTTATCTTAGTAGTGTGAGTACTTGGATATTAATTAATGGTCCCAAAACATGTCTATTAAATAAATGAATGAATGAATTATTCCAAGATTTAGCTCATTTAACTCAGTTGTTTTAATTATTCCAGGACTTTTCAACTTTAATATATACCACCCTAGCCCAATTCTTATGTTCATAGATTTATTCATAAACCCTTTTGTCTATTTTCATTTTGAGGCATTATGCATTCTTCTCCTATGGCTCTTTAGTACATTACTAACTCCCCTCCACTGCCTAGCAGATTAAAGAGGGTCACTCATTCTTTTTCACAATTTCCATTAAAAGGTGGGATCTGTTTTCTCTCTCTTTAAATCTGAGATAGGCAGTACTGCTTTGACCCACAGAGTAGAGCAGAAGTGACACTATGCCAGTTTAGGCCTAACTTTTGAAAGGACTGATAGCTTTTGTCTTGGTCTCTTGGAGTTGTGAACTGACATTGTAACTACTGTTTTGGAGAGACCATATGAGGAAGTGCCAAGACTGCATGGAGAGGAAAGGGAGCCCAGATGAGTCCTCTAACTGTTCCCATTGAGGTGCTAGGCATGTGAGTGAAGCCAACCTGGATCCTCCAGACAACATAGTCACTATGCTGTGAAAAGCCCAAGCCATGTGGGGAAGCTCTATGAGGAGGAATACTTTACAAGCCCCATTGAGCAGCAACTGTCAGCCTTGTGAGTGTGCCATTGCAGATGACTAACTTGCTAGAGCCTTCAGAAAACTGCAGCCCCAACCAATATCTGACTGTAAGAGAGCTCAAGCAAGAACTGCCTCATTGAGCCCAGTCAACACACAGAACTGGGAGCTACAATGATCATTTATTGTTTTAAGCCACTGAGTTTTGCGGTAGTGTGTTACACAGCAGCAGATAACCAGAACACACTGATAGGCAAATAAAAGTTGAATCAAAGGGCAGGGATTATGCTGGACTTTTCTCTACAGTTTCTACAATGCCTCATAGAGTGCTTTGTCCACAGCTGAGGAAGCAGACAGCTTCTCACTTTACAGACAGAAGGATCAAAAATAAATAGGACCTCCTCTTTATAGGGGCTATGAATAACTTCACGTAAGCATGGATGAGATGCCTCTGCCACCTGTCTACGTGGTATCCTAGTACCAAGAGAGACTGGAGAGCCACCTAATCCATTTGCTTGCCTCTCAGTACAACTGCTCCTTAAAATAAATCCTGCCAGAGAACTCTCTGCTGTGCTTTGTTTTCTTTTTAATTCCAAGAAAGGGAGATCTTGCAGCTACCTCTGACAGTGCATTTCAGCAGCCCATAAATCTCAATTAGAGCATTCTAACAGGTGTTTCACCTCAATCTCTCCAAATGCAGTCTCAGTCCTTTCTTCTTTCTTCTTTGTCTTGTTTCTTGCCTTCATTTTTCTAAATTTTGAGGAGTGCAGAAGGAAATGTTACTCACAAACTTTTCTTTACTTTTCTTTCATAGACGCAAAGGGCCATATCACTCCATCCCTCTACTGAAGCTGAAATGTTGTCATTTAGAGATGCCCCAGTTTACCACCAACCTGAAAAATGCAAGATACAACCAACCATCTGCCCTGCTTAATTGAATGAGTTGATAAAAAGAACAAAACTAGAATGAACATAGGAAAGCAGTTTCTAGGCTCTATAGCATACCATGTATACATAGCATCCTGGGTTGAGTTGCTGTTGGATTAAAAAATCTCACAGAGAAAACATATTGGTTGTTACCTAGGGCTGGGGCAAGGGGGCGATGGGACTGTTGCAGCGGGGTTGGCTAAGGCATGTAGAGCTCCTTTCTGGGACAGTGAAAATGTTCTAAACTTGTAATGATACACAACTCTGTGAATATGGTTAAAAACACTGAATTGTTACACTTCAAATGGGAGATTATATGCTATATGAATTATAGCTTAATGAGTCTATGAAAGAAAGAAAGAGAATAGAAAAGAAAATAAAAGAAAATGGAAGGGAAGGGAAGGGAAGGGAAAGGTAGGACGGAAGGAAGGAAAGAGAGAGAGAGAAAGGAAGGAGGGAGGGAGGAGGAAGGGAAGAACCTCAAAGACTCCATCTCTTTACTGGATTGACATTCGTCTTTCTTCTCAAGACCTTCTGTCACTTGTCATTCCCTGAGCCCCATCAGCCTTATGCCTCTGGGGAGCCCAGGGGCTTTGTGTCCTCTCTCTAACACTAGGCCCATTTTTGTATTGGGTTCTCTCCATAAAGAGAGCTTGTCCCCTACTAAGAGTAGAGAACAAGAGAAGCAATGGACTGAATCAAGTGAACAACAAACTTAGATAAGACAAAATGGGTGGTTAGAGTCTGGGATGTGACAGTATGGGGTGAGTTAAAGTCTCTGGAATAGGTGTCTGAAATGGAACCTAAAAAAGATATTCAGTTAGTGAAGAGAACAGCTCTTACAACTGGCTTACAGGGATTGGAAATGAGAGGCAGTAAGTCCCTCTTCATCTTTACTTTAAAGGCACTCTCTCCACCTTACTTGCCTCTTTTTCATCTTCTAGAAATGCTGGAGAAGAGGAGGAAAGAGCTTTGAGAACACAGCTCATAGACTGACCCAATTTCCCCTGCCTACTTCCCTGGATCTGCCTTGTTCTACAGAGAACCGTCTCTGACACCTACCCATCCAAGCAACCATGAAAAATGGGCAAGAAGGAGCAAGTTCAGGAGACCAGAAAGACCTCCAGGCATCAAGGGAGCCCCCAGGTCTCCCACCCCGTACTCTAGCTACAGAGCCGCTGACCTTCTCCAGCCCCAGCCTGGAGCTTTCCAGGGCCATGACAAAGATGGAGCACTTGTTAAGGAGGCCCTGCCGAAGGACCCAAGCCAACATGCTCTTTTAGGGTGTCTCAGCCTTTCTTAGAACACAAGTTGGTCTAGAATCAGCACTCTGCAAACTACATGAATAACAAAGAATTCCACTTTTGAGGAGCACATGGTGGGAGGAGCAGTGCTGTGGCTCATGCTGGCCCCAACAGCCAACACCCTGACCCTCAGCCGCCCCCTGCAGGACCTGCTTCCTCCGCCCCTTGCTGCTCTCAACTCCCATCCAGACCTTCATCCTGCCAGCACAAATCAGCAGAATAGATGTTAGACAGCTGGAATCATCATCAGCTCTCACTGTATGTCTTTGATTCCTGCAGGGCCTGCCCTGTGCCCTCCTCCTCCACCCTCCCATGGCCTCTCACTCAATTCATTCTTCTCCTAGCACCAACAGCCATTTTCCACCACCCTGCTGGCCTCTGTCCAGCCAGCCCCTCAAGGGGTTTTCACTCCCCACCTCATCTGTCTCCTTCATGCTCCTCCTGCTAGAACTGGGTCTTCCAAATCCATTTCTAGATCCTTTCCATTGCCCTCTCTTTGGCTAGGTGTCTTGCTTCTCCAACCCACCTTGCATTTCTCTGGCCCCTAATAAGCATCTCCAGAGTACTCCTATGGAAGATGAGGAGTTACAGTTTGCAACTATGTTCTTTGTTCCTAATGGATTCCTCCTTCCCATCCTCCCCAATCCAGCCATTGAAACACAGAGCTTTGATGAAAGGAGGGCTTTGTCACTACCTCCTGTGCCTGGAAGAGGTCCTCAAGTCCGCTCTGTGATGTCCCTGTCACACAGAGAGAAAGAGGGATAATTCCTGTCTGTGCTAGACAGAACCCTGGTTCCATAGCCTCCTCATCCACTCTTTCACTGATTTTTCATTCCCCACTCTCTTCCTCTGTCCATACCCAGGTAGGAGGAGTATACTCTCAAATTCCAAAACTGTAGTTAACATTCACACAGATTATTAGGTGCTAAAACTTTCCATAGGTACTAGTCACTGAGGGCTACTGACTTGTTTCTATCTTTGGGTGACTCTTTAACCTGGGACCGAGCCCTCTTTTTCCAAACCTGGGAATATCATTTCTTTCATCTTGGGCCCTCTATTTGATTGGGCTCTCTTCTGTACTCCATGCTGCCTACATCCGGCCCCTTCAATCTCTCAAAACTCCACCTCTAAGAATCCTGAAAATCATCTTTCCTCACATTGGTAAATACCCAAAACAATTTTGCATTCCAAAAATTACTTCTATTGGCTCTCTTCACTTTTAAAAAGACTTAGCCCACATTTACAATGGCAAATATATGTATATCTATGTGTACATATATGTACATGTATATATGTAAACACATGCACACATATATATAACATATGTGTATGAATGTATACACACATATATATAATCTTGCCTCTATTCACTCCTCAAACTGCAGTATTCAGTCTTCCTGAGATTGAGATAGAGGAATATTTCATATTCCATGTCTAGTTTGAGATAGAGGAATGTTTCATATTTCATATCTTGTTTTTATAATCATGCATCATTGTGCTTATAAAAAACCCTCTGGTACATGGCTAATTACTGATATGCTGTGAAATCACCTCTCTGAGCTCCATTTCCTATACTTATAAATTTAGCAGGTGGAACTATTCTCAAAAGGTCTTACAAACTTCAATTTTCTGTTATCTTTATAAGACTTCTTCAAGACAGTTTATCAAATTCTTAGTATTATTTATTAGTATGACTGAAAAGAACAACTGTGACAGATCTTGCTTTTTCTTTTGATGTATTCTTCCAAATTAAATGGGGTCAATTTCTGGATTTTACAGTTCCTACCCGTGTGGACTTGGGCAAGTCCTTAAGCTCTTCAAACCTAAGTTGCCACACCTGTAAAATAAGAATGTTAGCAGCACCCATATGATCAAGATATAATGTGTGTAAAGCACCTAGTTTGGTGACTGCCACAAAGTAAGGCTCAATAAATGTCAATTACCATCAATGCATTTATCATTTGTTTCCATTACTTGAATGATCCCTATTAAGTTCAACTAAAAACACCTTCTGTAATAACCAGTTTGGTCATGATTATAAGAGCTAGTATGTTTGGCACCTAAAGTCTACTTGCATCTGTGAGTACATCATCTACTTGGATAGTGTCCATTTTCAAATGGAGGCTCCAGGTGACATTATTGGGATTGGATGTGTTCTCAGATGCGTATGTGCCTCTGTCACATTCTGAAACTAAATATGAATGAGTTTGAGCTTATTGGTCAAATATTTATACCTTACACTTACTAGGGACAACTGAAAGCTGACTACTTGCGTTTAATAAAAAACTTTCTTGGATTTGTAGTTTACTTTGAATACTTTAGGGATATACAAGGAACTCCTGGAAATTGACAAAGAAAAATAATATTTAGCAAAAAGAAATGGGGGAAGAATTTGAACAGGCAATCGTGGGAGAAGAAATTCAATTGGCTAAACAGAGTATAGAAGAGACAAACTCCTTTGTAACTGAGACATACAAATAAGACAACAATATCATACAATTTTACATTCATCAGATTGGTAGATATCATCAGAAAATTGTATAACACAGGGCATTTGTGAGGATGTAGACACAGAGGTGACCTGGTGAGAGCGTAGGCTAATGTTGTCCTTATAGAAAAGAGTCTGGCAGTTCTCTCTCATGTTTAGATACACCCTATGACCCGCAGTAAGACTCCCTGGGAATATCATAGAGTAATTCTCCACAGGTCTCCGGTGGAAACCTGTGGGAGAATTTTACTAGAGTATTGCTCATTACAGTAGAGAACTGGAGGCAACTTTGGTGCCCATTCCTAATGTGATTGATGTATGCTAGAGAAAACAGTACAGCCTGTGAGAACCACACTCTTACACTGCAGAGAGGAAACATAGTGCCCCCCTCCCTACTCACAAGGGATTGTGAAAAATAATTTCTTTCTTTCTTATTACAAACACAATTCATGTTTACTAAAGGTGTTTTTTAAAAATACACATAAAGGAAACAGGAAAAGACAAAAAGTCATTCATAATCCTGCTAGGCAGATACATCTATAAGTGATGTTTTGATGTATACATCTCAAGGATTTCTTTCTAAGCAATTTGATGTATGTAACTACTTAGCATACTTAGCTTGGATCATACTGTCACTCTACTTTGTAACATGCTTTTGTCATGTAACAATATATTATGAAAACACTTTTATCCCACTGTATCCATCAGGAACCCAACAGGAAACAGATGGCACATTCAAAACAGGATGAGTCTAGAGGGTTTATTCACCCTCTAGTGAAAAAAGGACTGTTTACAAAAGTATGAGGAGCGTGTAGATAAGATGGCCATGCATCCAGGTTTGCTTGGGATAATCCTGGGCTATGTCTGTTGTCTTGGTATCATATCCAGTGTGACATTTCCCAGATTCTACATTTTTTTAAAAAAAAAGTCTTATTATTAATTGTTGCACTAAAATCAGGTGGGATGGGTTTGGTAAACTCCTCTTTATACTTTCAGCCTCCTCCATGGTGCTAACTCATAGTCTGTGAGATACGTGTACCTTGACTATGTGGTTAAATCTAGAAGACTATCTGTGATAATGGTATCTCTTTCCCCTACCATTTCCAATCCTATGTATTTAATTTCCAATCCTTTCCAAGAAAAGTATTCTAAGTACCCATTAACAATAGTTTTTTTAAAATTACACGTGAATACAGCTAGGAACAGCATCTTCTAGCTCAGGCTATAGTGGCAGAAGCATTTGGTGCTGCTGTCCCTACTAGTCACTTGAGTCTACAGCCATTTGGTAGTTGAAACGTATTAAGTTAAGAAATGCTCACACAGCTACCAGGAGAGCAATGCTGAGAAGGGTGGGAAATAATAGGTTAGAGATATTTTAAAAGTGTACAGGAAATAAGCACTGAACAATCCTCCAATAAAACATGCTATAAGTGGTTTACTGTCATTTATTTGTGTTGTAAAATAAGCATCAACTATTTATTTTTATTGCTTGGTAAAGCTTTTGATTTTATAATAAACTCTTTCAGCAGTAGTGAGCTCCAAAAAACATGTGTATTTTTTAAAATTAAGTATTGAATTTCCATTCTCAAGAAAGTTGATGATAATCATGTAATTTGCACAAAATATTTGTTAACACTTATTATTTACCACAAGGGATAGTCAGATTAGTTGATGATGATCATGTAATTTGCACAAAATATTTGTTAACACTTATTATTTACCACAAGGGATAGTCAGATTACTAATCACATGGAAAACTAAAGACACAAATATGTTGAAGAAGTATCAGTGTCCATTTGTTTAAACAGTATTTTTAAAGACCATGGCCCCAAATAATAATTTTACAAATACACCTACAGAAAGCATATTGATTCATCTGTAAATGATGACCTTTCACTTAGATTAAATAAGCGCTGTCAATGAAAAAAAAAGTGAAATGATATCTGTTAATCTGTTGGCTCCATTAGCTGGAAATGAACCTGGTAAACCATTAAATAATGTCAGTTTTATATCAGTGTCTTTAGATTATTCAAATAGAAAGTCAGTTATCTGAATTATTTTTAATAGCTCAATTTTTAAATTCAATTCATGGAATGAAACTAAAGCTTTTGAAAATTTAATCTGATATAATTGCATATACCTTAAATTCAATTAAAAACTTCAACACTGAAAATAAAATTTTTTGTTTTGCTAGTGGTAAGATAAACATGAATTTTGGTAAAAAATAACATCATGGTAAAAAATAAAAGAAAAGAAATGTTCTTACCAAATGAGGAAGACCATGGAGCAGAAATATACCTAGAATTGGTTTGAGTAAACACATAATTCCTAATTACGTCTAAAGATTCTACAATTCAAATAGAAGCTGTAGATGTCAAAACTTACAAATACTTTTACTTATACATGTTAACAACCATGAATTTTTGTGTCACAGCTGATGTTAAATAAATAAATAAATAAACCACTTTAACATAGTAATAAGCACTTTCTCATGTTTTGCTATCATCAGCCAGATTTTAGAAATGGATGAAACTATACAAAACTACATTGTAAGTTAATCTAAATATCCTAAAATTATAGTGAACATTTTTGTAAATAAGCCTTCAACTTTTAATGTATTTTGATCAAAAAAAGTTGAAATCCTTAATAAAAAATATTCAACAAATATAGTCCCAAAAAAAGTCAACTTGTTAAGCTTTCTACAAACTTAAACCATGAAAAACACAGCTTGAAGACAGGGAAGTCATTGATTTTATAAAAGCAAGAGGAAAAGTGAGAAAATTAGATAAGTGTTAAAAGAGAGTAAAGATTTAATTTTGAAAATCTATAATTGAGCTTGGAATATCTTAACATGTGGACTATCTTAACTTTAGATGAAGTTCTCATTTTTAATTGGATAAATTTATAATCTACATAAGAATGGCAAAGCACTGATAAGAATTATAATTTTGCAGCATCTAAATTTGGCTAAACAGTCAAAAAATGTTTACAAATAACTTATTTGACACATTTTCTCTTATAAAGATATTTATTGAAAATAGGACACCTGAGTAGGGGGTTAAAGGACAATAACTAGAAAAAAAATTGGTCTGGAATATTTATACCTTAAAAAACAATTAGAGTTGGGAATGTTCTATATAGCATAATTTATTTATAACAGGTACTTCAGAAAGTATTTTTATGACTAAAAATATTATGGAGCATATAAAATAATCATTTGTGTCAACGTCAAATATACTAATCACAAAACAAAACTTTGAAGTAAATTGTGAAAAACTTTAAATTTAAAAATAAAAAGAGAACATTGTAAAAAATTTTTCAGAAAAAATTGCAGTGACACAGTATTAAAGAAACTAAAATACATGGTTATGCATCAAGAATAATTATTATTCTGTTTATGTAATTTTAATAATCAAATAATAAATTTAAAGAAGCTTTTTATAGTTTTGATTTAATGAGTATATACACATGCATTGTATTTTAGCTTTTTAGAAAGAGCTTTACTTTTGCCCGAGGCCATGGTGGCTCACAGCTGTAATCCCAGCACTTTGGGAGGCTGAAGTGGGTGGATCACCTGAGGTCAGGGGTTCGAGACCAGGCTGACCAACATGGCGAAACCCTGTCTCTACTACAAACACAAAAAATTAGCTGGGCGTGGTGGTGCATGCTTGTAACCCCAGCTACTCTGGAGGCTGAGGCAGGAGAATTGCTTGAACCCGGGAGGAGGAGGCTGCAGTGAACCGAGAGCACACCATTGCACTCCATCCTGGGCAACAGAGCAAGACTCCATCTAAAAACAAAAAACAAAAAAACAAAACAAAACAAAACAAAAAAACAGAAAGAACTTTACTTTTGAGAGCAGTTTTAAATAAAACTATTTTATAAGCTCCACCATGTAACAAAACTAATTTTTGGTCAACAAACAAATTAAAAATAATTATTTTATAATCCTCTTTGACTCTTAAGGATGATAATAAGTTCTACAGCAACCCTAAGCGTAGAGGAACACAAGAAAAAGTATCAGCTGGGTGCAGTGGCTCACGCCTGTGATCCCAAACCTTTGGGAGGCCAAGTGGGTGGATCACCTGAGGTCAGGGGGTCGAGACCAGCCTGGCCAACATGGTGAAACCCCATCTCTACTAAAAATACAAAAATTAACAGGGCATGGTGGCAGGTACCTATAATCCCTGCTACTCGGGAGGCTGAAGCAGGAGAATTGCTTGAATGCAGGGGAGAGAGGTTGCAGTGAGCCGAGATCGTGCCACTTCACTTCAGCCTGGGCAAAAGAGTGAAACTCCAACTCAAAAAAAAAATAAAAGAAAAAGAAAAAGAAAAGAAAAAGCATCATAACTGGAGCTGCTCTTACGTCCGAGCCTAAAAGAGCAAGAGGAAAAAGTGGCATGGAAACCTGGGAAGAATCGCATGGAAATGGTTTCTTGAAAGGACTTTGTGTTCAAAGGACATCAGCTCCTGATAATCTCACAGAGGAGGGACCCAGAAGAATCAATCCTCTTCTCTCTCTCTCTCCTTCCTCTCTCTCTGATTTTAGCTGGAGATTCCCACTGATTGAACCGAGCTAGAAGAAGGGGACAAGGATCCACTGATGTGACCTATAAAGGTCAGCTGCCCAGGGCAGAGAGCAGAGTGGAGAAATGGGGAGAGCAGGTCTGGAAGGGTAAACAGAAGATACCTGGTCATTCACTAAATGTTCTCCAGGTGTGGCTTTTAAATGATTTTTTAACTATGAATCCTTGGCTTGAGTTAAATCTTACAAAGAAGCCAAGTATGTAAAACAAAAAATCACCCATCAGGGATGAGAGACCTAGAACCCAAAATTCCACCCAGGGAACTCCACTGAGAAAGGCTTAGAAATGCTTAAAAAGCACTGTCCTGCAACGTGAGTTTAAATGGCTACATAGAATTCTAATGATTAATGTACCATTATTTATTAAAACAATTGGAATAAATGCAAAGCTTTTCTCAACATAAGCAGTGTTGTGATAAAACATTAATCACTATCTGAGAAAGACTTCTGAAAGTAGAATAACTGACTTGAAAAGTAGGGACACTCTTGTTTCTTGATTTGTGTTGCCTAATTACCCCTCCAAAAGACTCTACATTTTAAAACAATTTATAATGTTTGAAGAGTCCTTGTTTTTCTACATTCTTGCCAATATGTGGTATTAATGGTTTTTAATATTTTTGTCATTTTTTAGACACACAAAAATAATATATCATTGTTATTTTATTTTTGAGTCAGGGTCTTGCTCAGTCACTCAGGCTGGAGTATAGTGGTGCCATCACAGCTCTATGTAACCGCAAACTCCTGGCCTCAAGCGATCCTCCCATCTCAGCCCCCATAGTAGCTGGGACTTCAGGTGTGTGCCACCATGACTGGCTAATTTTTTAATTTTTTGTAGAGACAGGGTCTCTCTATGTTGCCCAGACTGATCTCAAACTGCTGGCCTCAAACAGTCCTCCCACCTCAGCATCCCAAAGCACTGGAATTACAGGCATGAGCCACTGCACCTGCCCTGTTATTTTAATTTGAATTTATTTTGTTGCCGTTCAGATTGACCTTTTTTCTATATGTATACATAGATTGGCAATTTAAAATCCTTCATGAGTGATGTACGTTCCTTTTTGTTACTGATTTGTAAGAGCTCTTTATATAAAGGATATATATAACACATATATCCTGTATACTATTTTTAAGTAATATTTTTAGACACACGCAAGTCTTCAATGTTTATGGAAACACATCTATCGATACAAGCACACCTCAGAGATATTGCACATTTGGTTCCAGACCACCATGATAAAGTTAATATCGTAATAAAGTCACACAAATACTTTCCTTTCTCAGTGCAAATAAAAGTTGTGTTTACACTACACAGCAGTCTACTAAGTGTGGAATAGCATTATGTCTAAAAACACAATGTACATACCTTAATTAAAATATACATTATTGCTAATAAAAGGTTAAGGGTCATTTAAGTCTTCATCAAGTTGTAATATTTTTGCTGCTGGGGAGTCATGCATTGGTACTGATGGCTACTGACTAGTCAGGCTGGTGGTTTCTAAGGATTGGGGTAGCTGTGGCAATTTCTTAAAATGATACAACAATGAAGTTTGTCATGTTGATTGACTCTTTCATGAAAGATTTTGGAGTGTGTGATGTTGTTTGATATCATTTTATCCACAGTAGAACTTCTTTCAAAATTGGAATCAATCCTTTCAAATCCTGCTGCTGCTTTATCAACTATGTTCATTGAATGTTCCAAATCCTCTATTGTTACTTCAACAACATTGACAGTATCTTCACCAGCAGTAGATTCCACCTCAAGAAACCACTTTTTCTGCTCATCCACAACAAGGAACTTCTCATCCATTCAAGTTTGATTGTGAGATTGCAACAATTCAGTCACATCTTCAGGCTCCACTTCTAATTCTAGTTCTCTTGCTATTACCACATCTGCAGTTACTTTCTTCACGGAAGTCTTGAACCCCTCAAAGTCATCCATGAGGGTTGGAATCAATGTCTTAACTCCTGCTAATGTTGCTATTTTGATCTCCTTCCATCAATCACAGATGTTTTTAATGGCATCTAGAATGGTGAAATTTTTTCCAGAAGGTTTTCAATTTAGTTTGTCTAGAACCATCAGAGGAATCATTGCCTATGAAATATATAGCCTTATAAGATGTATATCTTAAATCATGACATGAAAGTCAAAATGATTTTGTGTTAGTCTGTTTTCATGCTGCTCATAAAGGTATACCCAAGACTGGGCAATTGGCCGGGCGCGGTGGCTCAAGCCTGTAATCCCAGCACTTTGGGAGGCCGAGACGGGTGGATCACGAGGTCAGGAGATCGAGACCATCCTGGCTAACACGGTGAAACCCCGTCTCTACTAAAAAAATACAAAAAATTAGCCGGGCGATGTGGCGGGCGCCTGTAGTCCCAGCTGCTAGGGAGGCTGAGGCGAGAGAATGGCGTAAACCCGGGAGGCGGAGCTTGCAGTGAGCTGAGATCCGGCCACTGCACTCCAGCCTGGGCAACAGAGTGAGACTCCGTCTCAGGGGAGAAAAAAAAAAAGACTGGGCAATTTACAAAACAAAGAGGTTTCTTGGACTTACAGTTCCACGTGGCTGGGGAGGCCTTGCAATCATGTCAGAAGGTGAAAGGCATGTCTCATATGGCAGCAGACAAGAGAAGAGTCTATGCAGGGAAACTCCCCTTTTTAAAACCATCAGATCTTGTGAGACTCATTCACTATCATGAGAACAGTGCAGGAAAGACCCAGCCCCATAATTCCATCACCACCCACCAGGTTCCTCCCAAGACATGTGGAAATCGTGGGAATTAAAATTCAAGATGATATTTGGGTGAGAACACAGACAAACCATATCAGACCCCTTGATCCACTGGCTGCAGATGAATGTTGTGTTAGCAGGCATGAAAACATTAATCTCTTCGTACATCTCCATCAGAGCTCTTGGTGACCAGGTGCATTATTAATAAACAGTAATATTTCAAAATAAATCTTTTAGGGCAGTAGGTCCCAACAGTGGGCTTAAAATATTCATTAAACCATGCTGTAAACAGGTATGCTGTTATCCAGGTTTTGGTTTTCCATTTGTAGAACACAGACAGAGTAGATTTAGCATAATTCTTAAGGGCCCTGGGATTTTCTGAATGGTCAACGAGCATTGGATTCAACTTCAAGTCACCAGCTGCATTAGCTTCTAACAAAAGAATTAGCCTTTGAAGCTTTGAAGCCAGGCATTGACTTCTCCTCTCCAAATATGAAAGCTCTAGATGGCATCTTCTTTCAATAGAAGGCTGTTTTATCTACATTGAAAATCTGTTGTCTAGTGTAGCAACCTTCATCAACTATCTTAGCTAGCTCTTTTGGATAACTTGCTGCAGATTCTCCATCAGCGCTTGCTGCTTTACATTGAACTTTCATGTTACGGAGACAGCTTCTTTTCCTAATGAAATCAATCTCTGTGAGCTTTAGACTTTTCTTTTGCAGTTTCCTCACCTCTCTAAGCCTTCATAGAATTGAAGAGAGAACCTTGCTCTGGATTAGGCTTTGACTTGCAGGAATGTTGTGGCTGCTTTGCTCTTCTCTAAGAGGGCTAAACCTTTCTCCATATCAACAAGAAGTCCATTTCTCCTTCTTCTCATTCATCTGTTCACTGCAGTAGCACTTTTCATTTCCTTTAAGGACTTTTCTTTCGTGTGGACAACTTGGCTAACTATTTGGCACAAGGGGCCTAGCTTTGGCCTATCTCAGCTTTCAATATACCTTTCTTACTTATCATTTCTAGCTTTGGATTTAGAGATGTGAAACTCTTCCTTTCACTTGAGCATGTAGAGGCCATTGCAGGGTTATTAATTGGCCTAATTTCAATATTGTGTCTCAGGGAATAGGGAGGCCCAAGGAGAAGAGATACGGGGAACAGCGTATGGGTGGAAGAGTCAGCACACATACAACATTTATTGATTGTCTGCCATCTTATATGCATGCAGTTCATGATACCCCAAAATAATTATGATAGTAACCAAAGATCACAGATCACCATAACAGATCTAATAATAATGAGAAAGTTTGGAATATTACAAGAATTACCAAAATGTAACAGAGACATGAAGTGAGCACGTGCTTTTGAAAAAATGGCACCAACTGACTTGTTCCAGGCAAGTTTGCCACAAACTTTCAATTTGTAAATAACACAATATCTGCAAAGCACAGTAAAATTGGGAAAGCCTGTGATTTCTTCGTGGATTCCTTCCCTTGATGCCATGCTTAGAAAGTTCTTCAATACCTCAGGACAGAGTATTCTTCAATGAACCACTCGGACTTCTTTGTTCTTTACTAATAAGTAGACATAAGATGCAGGAGGGAAATAGAAAACATTTCAGAGAATAAGGACCAAGAATACGGATAAAGAGGAGACTCTCAGTACAGCCAGATGCAGGTAAACTTTAGACATAACTTTGCTGTTAGCATTGGGAGCCAGGATAAATTGTGATCTTGAGAAATAAAATGTTCTCTTTCTACTGTCCTATCTGAATCGGTTTAGAGCAAGCCTGAGGTGTAGGCAGGAAACAGGATAAGATTGTTTCCAAGGGATGAGCTCCACAAAGCAGCAGGGTTCTGTCCCCAGACCTGCAAGCTTGCCTACCCCAGGAGGCCCTCACTCTCAGACACAGATCGTCAAGCAGAATGCAAGAGCCCTGCCAGGTTAATGTTCAGACTACAGGAGCTGACTACCTGATGCTTAGAAAGAGACCGTTTGATGGAAAAAAAGAAAGAGAAAGAAATTGGGTGGGGCGCAAGGCCATGAGAAGGAAGGGAGGAGAGCCTACCCCTCCCCCTACAAGGACTACACCTGGCCTCCACCCTCAAGGGACTCCTCCTTCCCTTAACAGCTGGTGTTTTCCATCCCTGCCCTGGCACTGGCCCCTGGCCACAGACATGCTTCCAGTGATGCCAATTCTGGAAGGATCTTTGCAGATACTATTTTGATAAAACTCTAATCCCTTTTCTACCCCTTTCCCCCTTAACCTCTCCACCTCTACACCAAAGCCTCTGTGTTTGTGTGCTGGGGAAGAATAGGGGATGGAAGACAGTGTAGCTTCATAACCAGCCAACACAAGCTCCAGTTTCATGGGGTGGATTAACACAGGGAAATGGCTGCCTAGTCTCAGCTGCTGGAGATATATAGAGGCTGTGGAGACAGGTTTCCTTATCTGGCCTCAATGCCCTCAAAACATAATGTAACAAGAGAAAGGAGACTGGCTGGAATACTGCTGTGAATGCATCAACATTTTTCCTCTAGGTATAAGTAGAGATTTCATTTTCCTTTCTCTCTTCTCCTCCTACTCCCCATAGAATTGCCAGACAAAATACAGCACCAGTTAAATTTGTATTGCAGATAAATAACAAATAATGCAAGGGACATAATTATACTTTAATTAGTTGTTTATCTGAAATTCAAATTAACTCAGAGTCCTGTAGTGTTTTGGGGGTTTTTGTTGTTGTTTTGCGAAATCTGTCGATCCTATACTCCCCTTTCACTGTATACATTTCACTTCTCTGGCACAGAAGACATTTTCTTCAATTTTATTTTCTTCCAGAAAGGTCTTAACAAAAGTATTTCTAACAATAGCTCACATTTACTGAGCACATAACTGGGCATTGTTCTATGTGTTTGATAATTAACTTATATATACTTGTATTTATTAATATCTAGAAATTTAATTAATGCACTTATACCACAACAATATTGTAAAGTATGACTGATTTTTTTTTTAATTTTTTTTATTTTTTTTATTTTTCTGAAATGAAGTCTTACTCTGTTGCCCAGGCTGGATTACAGTGGCATGATCTCAGCTCACTGCAACCTCTGACTGCCGGGTTCAAGCAATTCTCCTGCCTCAGCCTCCCAAGTAACTGGGACTACAGGTGTGTGCCACCACACCCAGTTAATTTTTGTGTTTTTAGTAGAGACAGAGTTTCACCATGTTGGCCGGGATGGTCTCAATCTCTTGTCCTCGTGATCTGCCCACCTCGGTCTCCCAAAGTGCTGGGATTACAGGCATGAACCACTGCGCCCAGCCAGGTATGACCTTTTATAAACATTCTACTGATAAGGAAAATGAGGCAAAAAAAAAATCCGTCAATAATGATGATGATGATGATAATGATGTTGTTGAAGAAAAGGTCAAGCAAACACAGCTCCTCAGGGGTGGACCCAGGATGGGCATCCAGGACGCCACACACTCTTGTTCTCTCCCAGTATCCTCAGTTCCCAAGACTCCCCAGTAAACCCAATCCCCCTTCCCTACCCATCTGGCCCATCAAATCCTGCTGACTCCAGCCTCAGTCCTCTCCACCCCATCTCTTACTCCACTAATCAGGGTGTGAGTCAAGAAGCCGCCCATCTGTGGAGAAGGAACGTTTTTAAAGCTGGCTGCAACTGCCAGCAAAGAAAACTCTGGCTGCCTGCCCCTGCTCCCACTCCCCTTGCAAATTCCACTCATTCAGTCACTGGTAGAACCCCAGGTGTATGGGCTTTGTAGGAGGAAAATCTAAGACATAAATAAAGCAGAATCCCTTTGGTGTGGTTCTCAATTCTAGCTTTTAAGGGGAGCTGCTAGGACCCACTGCCCATGCTAAGGAGATGATGCCCTTTCTTATTCCTGACCCCAAGAACAGGGAAAAGTTGAGGTGGGTGGTATAGGATGATCCCACTCCCTGTATCAACAGGGCCACTAGGCTGATGCCAGAATTAGCCATTGAAGCTAACAATACAGAGAGAGGTAGACATAGTCATAAACTGATCAACTCCATGAGGACCCAATATAGCCCTAAGTTAATAGCTCCAATGAGACAATCATAAAACTTCTTCAAGCTTCACTCTTTTCACCTACAACATGGGAATATTACTGTATCAAGCTCATAGAGTTTGTGATGAAGATTAAATGAAATAATGTGAATCATCAGCATAGCACCTAGCACATAGGAACTAATGTCTAACATTCTTTAGCATTTACTAATAATACATTTTTGGTTGGACTGTTTTTTCTAATCGCCATTAGGGACAAAAATAAATCCATCTAGGACTATTTGTTCTGAAGTAGAAGTAATGTTAATTATTTACTTCAAAGAAAAGTGTCAAAATTTCAATTAACCATGTACTGATTTTTCTTACCATTTTTCAATAAATATTTATTATGTGCTATGGTCCAGAATTATGTCAGAGAAGTAGAAAAAATATGTACAAGCATTATTTACATCTCTTTTACTGCTTTTTATCAAGTGTCAGAAGCTCCACAGAAAGATGAATTAGAATCCACTGAAACTTGTTCCTCAACACTAAGTGATAATTATTGCAGAAAATCACTTGTAGTGAACAATTATTAACCAGTAATCACAATATGATTAAGTCTACAATTGTAATGGTCATGGGAGGTGGAATAATAGCTTCTCAAATATGTCCACCTCCTAATTCCTGGAACCTGTGAATATGTTACTTTATTATTATTTTTTAAATTTATTTTTGAGACAGAGTCTCACTCTGTTCCCCAGGCTGCAGTGCAGAGGCACGATCTCAGCTCACTGTAACCTCCACCTCCCAGGTTCAAGCAATTTTCCTGCCTCCACCTCCTGAGTAGCTAGAATTATAGGCACACATCACCATACCCAGCTAATTTTCTGTATTTTTAGTAAAGACAGGGTTTCACCACGTTGGTCAGTCTGGTCTCAAACTCCTGACCTTAAGTGATCCGCCTACCTCAGCCTCCAAATGTGTTGGGATTATAGGCGTGAGCCAATTGAATATGTTACATCACATGGTAAAAGAGACTTTGTAAATTAAAGATCTTGAGATCAGGAGATTATCCTGTATTATCCACATGTGCCCAATGTAATGACAAGAGTCTTTATAAGAGAGAACAGGATGATCAGAGTCAGAAGGCAATGTGAGGATAGAATAGAAGCACAGAGAGAGATTGGAAGGCATTGGGGTTTCAAGATTGAAGATGGGACCATGAGTCAAGGAATGAAGACAGCCTTTACAGAAGTTAAAAAGGCAAGGAAACGGATTCTCTCCTAGAGCCTCCAAAAGGAACACAACCCTACTGACACCTTGATTTTAGGACTTCTAACCTCTAGAACTGTAACAGAACAAACTTATGTTGTTATAAACTATATTTGTGTTCATTTGTTACAGCAACATAGGAAATAAAGACAGTGGTAAACGAGAAAATAGAAAATTGTAAAGTTATCAAATTTTATAAAGAAGATGATATCAAAATACAAGAATTAGAGGTAATGGAAAGAAAATTTTGTTACAACTTGCATAAGCACTTCAGATTATAACATCTTACTAGCATAACAGGATATGCGTGTGCTAATGGTGTTAAGTAAACACCAAGAAGAACTCATTACTCACAAGAAATGTAGGTTGAAATACAGTTTCTTAGAGTTTAACTCTATGGGTGTTGAACTCAGAATAGCAGAGATGGCATAACTATGTTCTCACCTAATTTGGTGACTCTTGTATAGGCTCAGATGGAAAGTTAATGCTCAAACACTCCACATTAGTCATCCTGAGTATCCCTGGGTTCTGTATTAACAGCAAGAAATGTGTGCCCTTAAGAAGTCATCCTGCTCCCCTCCTGCATGGAAAAGAGATGCAAAGTCATGTAAGTAAGTGTAATGGATTGCTGGTCAGTGCAGGGATACTGCAAGAGGACTCTTGAAACAGGTTGTAGATGAATCATGAGGCTCCTGCTGTCAGCGGTGAGGTCACTTGTACTGCCTGAAAACTTGGGAGTATGCTGCCTAAGTGCTCAGCCCTGGGTACTGCTCTTCATGGCTCCCAGTTAAGCCCCCACAGTCACCACAAGTGCCACCAAATGACTTTTACTACAGACAGAGATCAACGGGGTACAAACTGTACCTAAACTAAAGCCACAGGCACACAGAATAGTCAGCATAAGATGTGAGTCTCCTTGGAAATCACTCTATATCCCAATTCTCACCACAAAATCTCCACCTTCTAAAGCTTTCTGGGTTTATGCCTGGCCAATTAAGAAATCTGTTGACATGTCTCGGTTTCCTTCTGCTTTTCCCTGTAGTCCAAAGCAAACTATTCTCAAATCTCTTGACTTCAAGTCTGCAGATTCCTTTCGGTCACTTCCCTTCTTCCTACCCTCTTTCCTCCTATCCATTTCCTAAGAAAAGAAAAGAAAAGAAAAGAGAAAAAAAGAAAAGAAAAAGTTAAAAAGCCATAGAACTGCAGGCCTGGGTCTCTTTAACAGGAATACCCCAAAAACTCCAGGAGCAATGTCAGCCTCCAGCTATCACAGAAAGAGACACTCTCCTCTTCACTACCAACTTGTGTTTTTTTCTAGGTAGTGTGTTACTACTGTCCTTTCTACTATCAATCTTTGTCCTTTCATTTCCCCAGTGCCCTTCCACAGGGTCACTCTGAATTTTGACCTAATGCCCCAACCTAAAGTCACGCTTAGAAGTCATGCTTACTGTCAGCCATAACCAAGAAAGTTGCCTGGCTGCAATGTACCTTGGGCTGAGATATAGACCCCTGAAAGGGTGATAAGTTGCTAGAAAAGTATTCCAAATCCACCAACACAGCAATATATCCACTCTGGTTATGTGATATGGTTAGGCTTCTTGTCCCCACCCAAATCTCATCTCGAATTGTAGCTCCCATAATTCCCACATTTTGTGGAAGGGATCCAGTGGCAGGTAATTGAATCATGGGGGTGGGTCTTTCCCATGTTGTTCTCATAATAGTGAATAAGTCCCATGAGATCTTATGGTTTTATAAAGGACAGCTCCTCTGCATATGCTCTCTTGCCTGCTGCCGTGTAAGATGTGCCTTTGCTTCTCCATAGCTTTCCACCATGATTGTGAGGCCTCCCCAGCCATATGGAATTGTGAGTCCATTAAACCTCTTTCCTTTATAAATTACTCAGTCCCAGGTATGTCTTTATTAGCAGTGTGAGAACAGACTAATACACTATGCAAGCTTCTTTTTTAACCAGCAACTCTCAACGTGTGTCTCCTAGGCAATTAGCATATAGTAGCTAATGGAAGCCATCTGCACATCTGGTAACACAAGGAGATTTCATTCTTACATGGTTTGTGTTCCCCATCTAGATATTCTAACAATTTTCGTTTACTCACATTTCCATCTATTCAACAAAAAACCCAAGAGTGATCACATCTCATGCCTGCTTGTAATATCAAGGTAGTACAAGAAACCAGTCACTTGAAATAACTGTTAGCATGGAGCTTATGCCCCCAATTACAACTGAGGAGATTACATGGTCATTAGGATTAAAGACACAAGTGTTATTCTGTCCTTCTATACCTCCCAGCTTTGTTCCTGGCCTTCCCTCTGCCTAGGCTATCTTTCTTTTCCCTCTCTGAAATAAGAAAGTCAGAAAAAAATAAAAAAGAATGAAAAGGAACAAGCAAAACCTTTGAGAAATATGAGATCATGTAAAGAGGTCAAACCTATGAATCACTTGCACACCTGAAAGGGATTGGGAGAAAGTAAACAACCTGAAAAATGTATTTCAGGATATTGTCCATGAAAACATCCCAAACCTCACTAGAGAGGCCAACAGTCAAATCCAGGAAATGCAGAGAACCCTTGCAAGAGTCTACACAAGAAGATCACCCCAAGACACATAATCATTGGATTTTCCAAGGTTGAAATGAAAGAAAGAATGTTAAAGGTTGCTACAGAGACAGGGCATGTCACCTCCAAAGAGAATCAGGTTAACAGCAGACCTTTCCACAGAAACCTTACAAGCCAGAAGTGAGTGGGGGCCTATATTCAACAGTCTTAAAGAAAAAAGTCTTAAACCAAGAATTTCATATCTAGCCAAACTAAGATTCCTCAGCAAAGGAGAAATACAATCCTTTTCAGTAAGCAAATGCCAAGGAAGCTCATTACCGCCAGACCCACCTTAGAAGAGATTTTGAGAGGAGCACTAAATATGGGAAGGAAAGACCAAGACAAGCCAATACAAAAATACACTTAAGTACACAGACCAGTGACACTATGCAGCAACCACACAAACAAGCTGGTACAATACTGAGCTAACAATACAATAACAGGATCAAATCCACACATATCAACCTTAACCTTAAATGTAAACAGGTTAAATATCCAATTTAAAGGGCACAGAGTGTCAAGCTGGATGAAAAAGCAAGACTCAATGGTATGCTGTCTTCAAGAGACCCAACTCATAAGCAATGACACCCATAGGCTCAAAACAAAGGAATGGAGGAAAATCTACCATGCAAATAAGAATCAGAAAAAAGTAGGGGTTGTAATTCTAATTTCAGACAAAACAGACTTTAAACCAACAAAGATCAAAAAAGACAAAGAAGGGCAAAATACAATGGTAAAGGGCACAATTCAATAAGAAGACCTAGCTACCCTAAATATATATGCATCCAACACAGGAGCACCTAGATTTATAAAGCAAGTTCTTAGAGACCTACAAAGAGACTTAGACTCCCACACAATAATAGTGGGAGATTTCAACACTCCACTGACAGTATTAGACAGATCATCGAGGTAGAAAATCAACAAAGCTATTCAAGACTTGAACTCAACATCAGACCAACTGAATCGGGTAGATCTCTATAGAACTCACCATCCAAAAACAAAAGAATGTACATTCTTCTTATCGACATATGGCATGTACTTTAAAATTGAACACACGATCAGACATAAAACAATCCTCAGCAAATGCAAAAGAAGCAAAATTATACCAAACACACTCTTGGACCACAGCACAATAAAAACAGAAATCAAGACTTAAAAAATTGCTCAAAACCATGCAATTACATGGAAATTAAACAACCAGCCTCGTAATGACTTTTGGGTAAATAATGAAATTAAGGCAGAAATTAAGAAGTTCTTTGAAACTAATGAGAGCAAACATACAACATACCAGAATTACTGGGACACAGTTATGGCAGTGTTAAGAGGGAAACTTACAGCACTAAATGCCCACATCAAAAGTTCAAAAGATCTCAAATTAACAACATAACATTGCAACTAATAAAACTAGAAAAGCAAGAGCAAATCAACCTCAGAGCTAGTAGAAGACAAGATAACCGAAATCAGAGCTGAATTGAAGGAGATTGAGACACAGAAAACCATACAAAAGATCAATGAATCCAGTAGTTATGTATTTGAAAAAATTAATTAGATAGGCCACTAGCTACATCAATAATGAAGAAAGAGAGGAGATTCAAATAAACACAATCAGAAATGATAACAGGGATATGAATGCTGACCCCACAGAAATAAAAATAACCATCAGAGACTACTACAAACACCTCTATGGAGACAAACCAGAAAACCTAGAATGGATAAATTCCTGGACATATACACTCTCCCAAGACTGAACCAAAAAGAAATTGATTGCCTAAACAGACAAATTGTGAGTTCCAAAATTGAATCAGTAAAAAATAGCCTACCAACCAAAAAAGGCCCAGGACCAGGCAGATTCACGGCCAATTTTTTTTTTTTTTTTTTGAGACAGAGTCTTGCACTGTTGCCCAGTCTGGAGTACACTGGCACAATCTCAGCTCACTGCAACCTCCGCCTCCCAGGTTCAAGTGATTCTCCTGCCTCAGTCTCCCAAGTAGCTGGGATTACAGACATGCACCACCATGCCTGGCTAATTTTTGGTATTTTTAGTAGACATGGGGTTTCACCAGGCTGGTCTTGAACTCCTGACCTCAAGTGATCCACCCACCTTGGCCTCCTAAAGTTCTGGGATTACAGGTGTGACTATGCCTAGCCTCACAGCCAAATTCTACCAGATTAACAAAGAATAGATGGTACCACTCCTACTGGAACTATTACCAAAAACTGAGGAGGAGAAACTCCTCTCCAAGTCGTTCCATGAGGCCAACATCATCCTGACACCAAAACTGGCAGAAACACAAAAAAAGAATACTTCAGGCCAATATTCTTGATTAACATTGATGCAAAAATCCTCAACAACATACTGGCAAACTGAATCCAGCAGCACATCAAAAAACTAATCCACCACAATCAAGTAGACTTTATACTTAACATGCAAGGTTGGTTCAACATACACAAATTAATAAATGGGATTTATCACATAAAAAGAACCAAAGATGAAAACCACACAATTAACTCAACAGGTGCACAAGATGCTTTTGATAAAATTCAATATCCCTTCATATTAAAAACTCTCAATAAACTAGGTATTGAAGAATTATACCTCAAAATAATAAGAGACACCTATGACAAACCCATAGTCAACATCCTACTGAATGAGCAAAAGCTGGAATTCCCTTTGAAAACTGGCACAAGACAAAAATGCCCTCTCTCACTACTCCTATTCAAAGTAGCATTGGAAGTTCTGCCAGAGCATTCAGGCAAGAGGAAGAAATACAAGGCATCCAGATAGGAAGACAGTAAGTCAAACTACCCCTGTTTGCAGATGACATGATTCTATGTATAGAAAACCTCATAGTCTTGACCCAAATTCTCCATCAGCTAATAAACAAATTCAGCAAAGTTTCAGGATACAAAAATCAAGTTACAAAAATTACTAGCATTCCTATACACAAACAACAGTCAAGCCAAGAGCTGAATCAGGAACACAATCCCATTCACGACTGCCACAAAAAGAATAAAATATCTAGGAATACAGCTAACCAGGGAGGCAAAAGATTTCTACAATGTGAAGTACAAAACACTGCCCGAAGAATTCAGAGATGACACAAACAAATGGAAAAACACTCCATGCTCATAAATAGGAAGAATCAGTATTATTAAAATGGCCATACTGCCCAAAGCAATTTACAGATTCAGTGCTATTTCTATCAAACTACCAACAACATTCTTCATGTACCTAGTTAAAAAAAAAAAAAAAAACTACTTTAAAATTCATGAAGTATCAAAAAAAGCACAAATAGCCAAGGCAATCCTAAACAAAAGAACAAAGCTGAAGGTATCAAGTAATGACTTCAAACCATGCTACAGGGCTACAGTAACAAAATTTTATGCAGCAAGTTTGCACATGACAAAGATCTTATATCCAGCATCTATAAAGAAATTAAACAAATTTACAAGAAAAAACAAACAACCCCATTGAAAAATGAGCAAAGGACATGAACAGACACTTCTCAAAAGAAGACACACATGCAGCCAACAAGCTTATGAAAAAAACCTCAACATCACTGATAATTGGAGCAATGCAAATCAAAACCACAATGAGGTACTATTTAACAGTCAAAATAGCTATTATTAAAAAGAAGAAAATAACAGATGTGGGCAAGGTTCTGGAAAAAAGGGAACATACACTGTTGGTGGGAGTGTAAATTAGTTCAACTGTTGTGGAGAGCAGTGTGGCGATTCCTCAAAGAGCTACAGACAGAACTACCCTTCAACCTAACAATTCCATTACTGGATATTTACCCAAAGGAATATAAATCATTCTGCCATAAAGACACATGCATGGATATGTTCATTGCAACACTATTCAAAATAACAAAGGCAGGGAATTAACCTAAATGTCCATCAATGGTTAACTGGATAAAGAAAATGTGGTACATAAACACAATGGAATACTATGCAACCATAAGAAAGAATGAGATCATGTCCTTTTCAGGAACATGGATAGAATTGGAAGCCATTATCCTTAGCAAACTAACACAGGAATAGAAAATCAAATATTGCCTGTTCTCACTTATAAGTGGAAGCTAAATGATGAGAACACATGGACACAAAGAGGGGAACAACAGACACTGGGGTCCATTTGATGGTGGAGGGTGGGAAGAGGGAAAGAAAAAAAAGAATAACTTGGGTATTAGGCTTAGTACTTGGGTGATGAAATAGTCTGTACAATAAACAGTCATTACATGAGTTTATCAACCTGCACATTTACCCCTGAACCTAAGATAAAAGTTAAAAAAAATAGCAATGTTACTGCTTCATTTTATGCCAATATGCTGTTTCTTTTAACTCTAAGCTCTTTATTAACAGTTAAAAATAACAAGTTTCTTGTCCTGAAGGAATGTAGAGTCTACTTCTCCATGATTGCTTGTGTTTCCTGTTAAACAGCTAACAGAGATACACCAAAAACAAAATATAAGAAGATAACATGTTTCAACTTTCATTGTTCCAGTGGGGCTGGCCAATGGAGGCTCTAAACCACGATGAAGGAGACAGCACGAAGGGACATCTCTGACCTCTGACCACTGGAGGCTGTGGCAACCCAGTCTGTGACTACAGGATTGCTGAGAACTGGGTGCAGAGCAAGTGAGTTTTATTTCAGAGGGAAAAGTAGGTTCAGCTCCTGTTTGTAGTTTCCTGTAACAACTTCCCTTTGCCTGCCTTCTCTCCTGGCCAAAATTTTAGTAGCTCTTGACTCTGAAACTCCAAGAGTGATCACATCCTATCTATGCCTGCCTGTATGACTGATTACAGGAGTCTCTAGACCTGTGAAACTCTGGATGAAACTCTGCCTGGGAACGCCCTGGGACTTGGGAGCTGACAGGTAGAGCATCCAGGCAGAGCATCCAGGACCTTCAGGTTGGGTCCATGCCCCTCTTCAGCCTGCCCTGCTCCAGCCTGTTCCCCTCCAGCCTGCCATTGTCAGCACCTGACCCCGTAGGCCCAGCCCACTGATCTCTCAGGGGACTGGCCTCCCCATGACCCCACAAGGGATGCCTATAATAGATGCAGAGTCTTTTCAGTTCGCAGCTGATGGAGATAGTGGAGATGGGTCAGAGAGGGCAGAATGAAAGGAGTATAAGTGAGGCAAGAACAGTGGGGGAAAGAGACATGGATGGAAGACAACAAAGGGTGCTTTTGAGAAAAATCTCCCCCATCAGCCCTCATTCCCTAGAGACTTTCCATTTAGTCAAAACAGAAATTTGGTTCCAAGGGAGTGCAGGAAACTTGCAGTTATCAAAGAAAAAATAATAATAAAGTAACTTTCCCATCTTTCTTTCTTTTGTCTCTCTCCCCAACACTGCCAGATAAAGTTTCATTGCCAGTGCTTCACAGTATGCACTAGGCTGATGGCCACAGTGAATAGCTGCCACTCCCAAAGGCAACGCCATACCTCTGTGACACCATGAGCAGGGGGAATCAGGGCCACTCTGCCTGCACACAGGAGAGGCGCCGCTACTTTCACACACCTGGTTGGAAGCATGACTTTGCAGGCTGTGTCACTACAGACCTCAGGGTCCTGCTACCAGTTGTTCCTTATACCCAGTGGAGAGCAGTTGTGGCGACTTGCATCAGGAGGGCTCTGGATTAGACATCAAGATGCAGCTGGAGACAAAATGGTTACACAGCCCTGGAGCCTTCTTGCTGGGAGGGAGGCAGTGTAGGAGGAAGAATTGCCTTGGGGTCATTCACACTTGCCATCATGTGTCCCCTTCATGTTCTCAGTTGTTTTTAACTGCAAAATAGGGATCATTATCTTCTGTCTAAAGATTGCTGGGAGCAGTAGCTCTGGTCAAATTCAGCAGATTGAATATGTGTATTTGTCCTCAAAACACTTATTAAAATTAGAGTCAAAGAGAAAAGAGAATGGAAGAAGCAGCCACAGATTGAGTGGAATTCTTCCTACACCCCACCAGTCCCCACCGGTTCCAGCCCTTTTTCTCTAGAGCACCAGATTACTGAAAGCCAGTATCTACTTCTCAGGCAAGAGGTTGGACAATTCTCTAGAAAATTGCATGGACCCAGAGAAGAGACTTACAGGTATTGGAATTTGGAGGTCTCCCAATGAAAACTCCAGCTCACAGTCTCATCACCGTAAATTCCAGGGCCCAGTCAAGTAAAGCCTGGTCTTAAAGCTCTGTAATGCCAGCGCTTTGGGAGGCTGAGGGGCGCAGACTGCTTGAGCCCAGGAGTTCGAGACTGGCCTAGACAACATAGCAAGACCCTGTCTACAAAAAAAATACAAAAATTAGCTGGACATGGTGGCATGTGCCTGTAGTCCCATCTACTTGGGAGGCTGAGGTGGGAGGATAGTTTGAGCCCAGGAAGTCAAGGCTGCAGCAAGCCATGATCATGCCACTGTGCTCTAGCCTGGGCAACAGAGTGAGGCCCTGTCTCAAAGAAGAAACAGTTGTTCTTATACTGTAAAGTATAATATACATAAAAAGAGAATATATAATATACATACATAGCTAAAATAATATTAAAAACACCTGTGCCTCCCATTTGACTTAGGAAATGGAACCTCACCAGTAACTTTGAAACCCATATGTGTTCCTACAATATTGCGTTCTTCCCTAACTCAAAGGAACCACTATGTTGAATTTCATTTTAATCAAATTTTTTTGCTCTTCCTTGTAATTTTACACATGTATATATTTGTAAACAATACATTGCTTAGTTTTAACAGCTTTTGAACTTTACATAAATGGTGCCATACTATATTTATTCTATGACTTGCTTTGTTTTTACTAATGTTAGGCTTTTAAGGCGTATCCACATTGTAATGTGTATGAAAATTTACTTTTTTCATTGATATATGGAATTGCATTGTATGAAAATCCTGTAATTTATTTACCCATTCTCTTTTGGGTGGATTTCTGGTTGATTCTCAGCTTATATGTTGTGAACAATGACAGGTTGGCTGACTTCATATGTGTCTCCTGCTAAAGCTGTACCACGGATCCTGTAGATTAGATACTTAAAGGCAGACTTGTTGGGCATATATTTTGCTCATGCTCAACTTTACTAGATAATGTAAAATAATTCCCATCATAGGTTTTGCCAGTTTACACTCCACCAGCTCTATGAGAATTCCCTCAGCTTTATAGTTTCACCAACACCTGATATTATGGAGTAGTTTAATTTCTGCTTCTATAGAGGATGTGAAATAATATGTGATTGTATGAAATTATGCACATAAAGATTGTGCATTATTTCAAATATTTATAAGGCATCTGGTGTAGTAAAATGCTTAATCATTTTATTTGTCCATTTTTTAAAGGGATTGCTATCATTTTCTTATAATTCTTATATACTCGAAACACTGACCTTTTCTTGAATATATGAATTGAAAATACCTTCTCCCTTTTACTTCTCCTTCTGGTGTATTTCACAAAATACAACTTATGTGGTCAATTTTATTTTATTTTTTTATTGATTATGTTTTTGTCTTTTACAGAAAAAAAAAATGATACAGGAGAATATCTTTGTGACCTACTAGTAGATAATAATTGTTAAAGTTCTAAAGCTTTGGATTTCACATTTAAGTTCTGCATCTATTAGAATTTATTTTATGATACGTTTTGAAGTTGTTGTTAATCTTTTATTACTACCACATTAAAAGATGACTTTTAGAACCAATCTTTGAGAAGTTTATCCTTCTCCAATGCCCCGTTCTTGCTCTACATTGCTAAAAGTCATGCATGTAAGGCATTTAGAAGAGTTCTTGGTACATGTGGAGAACACCGTAAAAGACATTTATCCATTCATTTAATCCTTGTACCACTTTTTTGAGATAGGTATTGTTATTATTCTCATTTTACAGATGAAGAAACTGAGGCACAGCAAGGTTAAGTAATTTTCCCAGGGTTACACACCTAGAATGCAGTGATCCTGGCTGCAGAACAGACACTTCAACCATTATACCCTCTAAATGTGCACTACCCAGTACAGTGGCCGCTAGCCACATGTGGCCATTGAGCCCTTGAAATGGGACCAGCATGACAGAGGGGCTGAAATGAAATGTGTTATCAGTGTAAACTATATACTGGATTTCAAAAAGTTTGTGCTAAAATAATGTAAAATATTTCATTAATAATTCTATATTAATAGCATAATAATATGCTTGTTACAGTAAGTTAAATAAAACATATCATTAAAATTTAAGTTCATCTGCTTTTTAAAGTTTTGTTAATGTGACTACTAAAAAGTTTTAAATTACATATGTGGCTTATATCACATTTCTAGAAGGTCAATTCTGCCTTATACGACTTCTTTCAGGTTTTAATGTCAGTGGGGCTTATTTTGGGGCTTAATAAATTTATTTAATTAAGATAATATGTTGTTGACACTATCTTATTGACAACAATATGTTGCAATAAAAATTATTCCCAACCCAGAATTATAGACCTAATTAGACATGTCCAGATAAACAAAGGTTTCAACTTTTACCCTTTATTTATTCTTTCTTAAATTATTACTGGCCGGGGACGGTGGCTCACACCTGTAATCCCAGCACTTTAGGAGGCCAAGGCAGGTGAATCACCTGAGGTCAGGAGTTTGAGACCAGCCTGGTCAAACTGGTGAAACCCTGTCTCTACTAAAAATACAAAAATTAGCTGGGCGTGGTGGTGGGCACCTGTAATCGCAGCTACCTGAGAGGCCGAGGTAGATGAATCCACCGGGAGGTGGAGGTTGCAGTGAGTCAAAATTGTGCCATTGCACTCCAGCCTGGGTGACAGCGTGAGATTCGTCCCAAAAAAAAAAAAAAAAAAAAAAAGGCTGTTACTGAATACATGATCACAAAAATTACGGAGTCAACTGGGAAATCTATATCTAAGAAATATGGGACCCAATACAAGAGAGTGGTGAAGGGAAAGAGAGGAAGATGGGAGAAGAAGTCGCAGAGAGAGAGCTCTACAGCAGGCCCTGCTGAACCTGGGGCAGGACCCAGGACTCCAGAATAAAAATGGAATTGGCAGATTATCAGATGCATTTGCTCACATGGAAGATAGTATTAAGAGATGTTTTAGAGAGGAGAGGAAAACAGGAAGTATATAAAAATTCAAGACACAGAAAAAAAAGATATGAGAAATGGCTCTATACTTTAGAACGCAAAAAGATATACAAGAAAGAAGCCACAATCATAGTCCGCTACTGGGATCATCGATGGACAATATTCATGTAGTTATAATAATGTAACACTGCTCATAATTTAATAAAAAATTATAATTAAAGTGGTGGAATGGGGAGGGATGGGGATCATAAAAGAGCTAAGACCTCACCCAATGCAACAGGCATTTAAAATTAATGCCTAAAATTGATACATTGATAGTATTTAGAGCAACAGAGGGACATTGCTAAGAGTTAAACTTGCTTGCCTTTGGAAAGTGGGATGATACTGAGCTGAGGCATGATAGGAGACTGTCATTTTATTATACCATGTTGTGCTATTTGCCTTCATAAACTATATCTGTGTTGCTTTAATAGAAATAAAAATTAATCTTGTTTTTTGTTTTTTGTTTTTTTTTTTTTTTGAGACGGAGTCTAGCTCTGTCGCCCAGGCTGGAATGCAGCGGCCGGATCTCAGCTCACTGCAAGCTCCGCCTCCCAGGTTACGTCATTCTCCTGCCTCAGCCTCCTGAGTAGCTGGGACTACAGGCGCCCGCCACCTCGCCCAGCTAGTTTTTTGTATTTTTTTTTTTTTTTTAGTAGAGACGGGGTTTCACCGTGTTAGCCAGGATGGCCTCAATCTTCTGACCTCGTGATCCGCCCGTCTCGGCCTTCCAAAGTGCTGGGATTACAGGCTAATCTTGATTTTTAAAAAACAAGGATATAGACTGGAACATCAATAGTGCTCAAAAAATCTAAGCTCTCGTTCGTGACCAGCCTGACCAACATGAAGAAACCCCATCTCTACTCAAAATACAAAATTAGTCGGGTGTGGTGGTGCATGCCTATAATCCCAGCTACTTGGGAGGCTGAGGCAGCAGAATCGCTTGAACCCTGAAGGCGGAGGTTGTGGTGAGCTGAGATCACGCCATTGCACTCCAGCCTGGGAGACAAGAGTGAAACTCCGTCTCAAAAAAAAAAAAAATCTAAGCTGTCCACTCATCTTAAAATGTTGCCATACATCTGAAACATGTTAATTACCCAAACTCTGAATCCTCCAAAATGCAGAACCTAAAACAAGAACTTGCATGCAACTGGTTTATTTTGAGGAAGTGACCCCAGAGTACAGAAAAGGAGAACCTGGGAAGATAAAACTGGAAAAGAGGAAAAGCTAATCCAAGGATGGGTTTCTGTTTAGGTTTAGGTTTCTGTTTAGGTTTCTGAAGGCAACTGTGGCTAAGCCCTCCTGAAGATCCCCTGGAGAACTATGTGCTTCAGCGTTGCCTGAAACCACAAGAGACGAGTGTTTATCCCCTAGCTGTGGTCCTTCATTGGTCAAGATTGCCCCACAAAATGTTACCTTCTGAGCACTTCAGACTGTCTGAGCAAGCTCACACCAGGATTCCCATACCACAGGACGGAAGCTTAGGGCAGAAGGCAGGAGATAAGTGAGGTACCTGGGGGGAGTCATGGTCAGGCCATATCTGCACACAGCTGTTCACTGAAGTAATGGCCAAAGCAGAAACATAGGCTAAGGGGATGTGAGCTGGAGAATGAAAGCTGACCGACACATGTCTATTCCAAGCCACTGCTTGTTTGCCTTCCAGATAGGTACCATAGTCCCACTGTCTCCTATACTCCCCAAACCTAAAAACGCCCTTCATGAATATAAATGCTTTTACATTCTACCATGGCCCATTAAACCCTGTCCTTAGATGCCCATCCATCTCCGACACCATCTGGATCTGGGCTGTACTGAAGATGTTAGGACCCATGGCTGCCTTTGCTCTCTGATCCAGCATCTACCAGAGGATGGGATGAGAATTACACAACAAAACATTTATGCTGGGAACATGGAGGAGGTGATGGTGACCTAGATGGAAGCACACTAATCTGCAGGTTAATCTAATCTAATCCAATCCAATCTAATCCAATCTAACCTAATCTAATCTAATCTAATCATCTTTGACACTGCTTCATCCATCCTGGTGTGTATATACCAACAGGCTTCTCTCTGCATCATCATTTTCACCAGTAATCTCTGAAAAAAGTGTTTGATTGTCCCTGTTCCTGGAACCACATATAGTAGATTTGGCCACACAGGGTGACTGATAGGAATCAAAACTCTTGCACAGTAAAAAGGTTCTCAGGGATGCATGCATGGGAAGACATGGTAGCCCTCCTCTCTCTGTTTTGCAGTCATGCGTGCACAGAAGATGCCTAGAGAATCACATCATCAATCTCTTTCCTCCCACAGGTAAAGTGCTAATCAGATTATAAACTTTTCAAAGGTAGGAATTACTAATATCACCTTAGGGATGAAGGATTTGAATGAATGTCTAATCCAGGCTTTCCCAAAGTATAGTGTTTGGACCAGCAGCATGAGCATCATGTGGAAATGTTCAGAAATGCAGAATCCTGGGCCCTACCCAGATTTACCGAATCAGAAATTCTGGGAGTAGAACCCAGTAATCTGAGTTTTAACAAGCCTTCCAAGTGATTATATTACATATTAAAGTTTGAGAACCACTAATCTAAAGCTATTCTGCTCTCTTTTTTTCAGACGAAAAAACCAAAGATAGAAAAGAAAAGTAACACAGTCCAGGATACACAGCTGGGAAACAGTGAGTTCCACAAGCACAGCACAACTTTGTGAGTCCCAGGTCAGTGTTTACTTCCACATCTGCCATGATGGCAGCTGTGCCTAGAACAATCAGCTTTTATGTAATTGGTTGGGCCAATTCCTTAGTGAAGCATACTAACGAACCAAGGTCATGAATTTGATCCCCAATGGGAACCGTTTTCATTTTCCATTCCATCTCACAAAGGCATTCCCTCCTGCAAAGGCATTCCCTTGGTTAATAGGAAGAATAGGTGTGAAATTACGGAAGGCTTAGTAAAAATTCCATTGCTTCTACTGGGAAATAATACAAAACATGACCCAGGTGTTGGTTCTGTGACATCATCTTTGCATAGGAAGAGCCACATGGTGCATGTCCCGAACGTAGAACAGTATAAACCAGGGGTAACCCGGTATAACCCAAGTAAGCCAGGAGAATGTCACACCAGTGACCCAGTTCTGGTATCTTCAGCCGGAAATGTTTTATCCTTTGCCAGCCCAGCTCTGATTCATGCTTTAAGCCAGAGGTTCCTAAACTCTTGAGGTTTCATGGATTAGTAACATTTCTAACAATTTTAGAGGACTGATGTGTGATTTTTCCCTCTTTGATCTTATCAAATGAAGATATGGACACAAAGACAGCAACTTCTGCCATTACTGTCCTTACCACCTCATGTCACCATCATTTGATATAAGACACCAATGTTTAGGAATCACTTTTCCTCTATGCACAACTGCCTTCTGCACAGTCTGGCTAAGGCCACCCCTCATGGGTTCCTACGGAATTTTATGTATATTTCAATGATTGTAATTTTATATTCATTTATAGTTTCTGCTTTTAAGTATGTTTTTCACACTCTGGTGTAAGTTCTAGGGAGCAAGAATTGAGACTAATGGAGTACTTTATTTTGTTTCTTCAGCATCTGTCTGGCATATGAGAGCTAGGCAATAAATAATTGCAGAAAGAGGGAGGAAAAGAAGGAAGGAAGGAAGGAGGGAAGGAAGGAAAGAAGGGGGAGGGGAAAAAGGAGGTGAAAGAGAGGGAGGGAGAAAGGGAGGGAGGGAAGGAAGGAAAGGATGGAGAAGGGAAAGGAGGGAGGAAGGGAGGGAGTGGGGGAAAATAAACTGGACTTACCACAGACAAGATACGCCTAATATCCAGATATTTCTGGCTTTCTTAGACGTGAAAGGACGCTTAGAGTCAATAACCTGAGCCAAACAACCTCATCCAGCTAAGGACACCACACCTGGAACCAAATCAAGTGTGCACTGTCAACCTCCATCAGATATCAAGCATGGCTTCCCTCTGGCTGCTCACTCTCTAGAGATGAACTGATGTCAGAACTGTGGCTTCCAGGAGGAAAACAGGGGCAGCAAAAGGCTGGGGGAAGAGAAGTTGCTAAAGAAGATTTCATAGGAGGAGTTCTGAAGAAAGTAACAATTCATTAGAGCTACCAGTCAGGACAGGCAATGGTTTAGACATTGAGCCCAGAGGGCTGTGGGATGAAGGAATTCCTCATTTGTACTGCATATGAAAGGTCACGTTGGCACTACACAGTTATGAATATGTCTCTGGAACAGAAAATTCTGGAGTATTTAAGAAGCAGTTATGGTCTCTTTGTTCCTGGCTTGAACAAGCTGTTGGTTGGCACCATGACGCAATGGGGTTTGATATTTCAGAAAGGGCCAAAGACAGGACAAAATCACTTCTGTGCCAGGAATGGAGATAGGAGGAAGGGGAGGCAGGCCACATGATAAAAATCAGAAGGCGAGGCTGTTTTTAGATTAACATAATCACAGCCAATATGGCAGGAAGGTGTGCCCCCCACCCATCCTTCAAGGATGGGGCCAGTGACACCATCTCCTTTTACCCCACCCACTTCCTTGCCTCAGTGCCCAGGAAATGGCATCATGGAAGACAGACCAATGCCCTCATGTCTGCATCCCTGGGACTTTCCTAAAGGGAGAAAGAATTCCTGTTAGGGGAATTCTAAAAAATCTTTGTGTTGGATGTCTTCCCCAGGCCCAGCTTCCAAGCTGGAGCAGACAGTGAATGAATGTTAGAACTTGCTGAAAATTGGGGAATGGATTATATGACCCCTACAAGACCTCATCAGCAAAAGAACTCAGAAAAGAGAATAAACAGAGACAAAGGAGGCCACAGAAGCAAGAGGCACTGAGTAGCAGAAGCCAGAAGTCGAGGGTTGGATCTGATCTGAAAGTTCATGCAGAGACATTTGAAAGAAGTGGAAAGTGATTATCTGATCCAAGTGATTAACTTACTTATTCATTAAGCAAATATTTATGGAAGTCTTCCTACCTGCCAGGAATCATGCTGAGCCCCTGCCCTCAAGGAGTTTACCATCTCCTGGGGGAGAGAAACAAGTACATAGACACCTGCAATTCTATCTAATGTTTATGTAGGACCTGCTGATGCCAGGCATGCTTTCTAAGCATAATATGGTTTGGCTCTGTGTCCCCACCCAAATCTCATCTCAAACTGTAATCCCCACATGTAGAGGGAGGGACCTGGTGGGAGGTGATTGGACCATAGGAGTGGTTTCCCCTATGCTATTCTCATGCTAGTGAATGAGTTCTCACATGATTTGATGGTTTTATAAGTGGCCATTTCCCCTGCTCTCCTTTCTCTCACCTGCCGCCCATGTAAGATGTACCTGCTTTCCCTTCTGCCATGATTGTAAGTTTCCTGAGGCTTCCCCAGCCATGCAGAACTGTGAGTCAATTAAACCTCTCTTCTTTAAAAATTACCCAGTCTCAGGCAGTCCTTTATTGCTGTGTGTGAACAGATTAATACAAAGCACTATATATGTAATCCTCCCAACAACCTAGGAGGTAGATCCTATCATTAGTATCACTCTCATTTTACAAATAAGGAAACTAAGGCATCAGGTGGTTAAGTGGCATGTCCTATATTATCCAGGTATAAGTGACAAAGCTGGGGTGGAAAGCCTGTGCTCTTAACATATTGTGCTAAGAGGCAGTATTGACCTTGAAAACAGAGGACAAGTTCACAGAAGAAAGGAAAAGCAAGGACAGGGTGGTAAGATGACAGAGGAGGAAGCTCAGAAACCCTTTCCTCATATCAAAGCACAGCTCTGAAGGATAGTGGACAAAGCATGAAAGAAAACTATTAAGGCTTGAGCTGACTAAGGGAAAGAGAAAAAGAATCAAGAAATTTAAACAAAGAAGTATAGAAATGGATTAGGAGTTAGGATTTGGCACTTCAAAACCAGGAAGATGCAAAAATTCAGCTTGACCAGATGTATTAGTCCATTCCTATGCTGCTATAAGGTCATACCCAAGACTGGGTAATTTAAAATAAAGAAGTTTAATTGACTCACAGTTCTGCAAGGCTGGGGTGGCCTCAGGAAACTTACAATCACGGTGGAAGGAGAAGCAAACACGTCCTTCTTTACAAGGTGGTAGGAGAGAGAAGAATGAGCAAAAGGGGAAAAACCCATTGTAAAACCATAAGATTTCGTGACAACTCACTCACTATCACAAGAACACTATGAAGGTAACTGCCCCCATGATTCAATTACCTCCCACGACACGTGGGGATTATGGGAACTACAATTCAGGATGAGATTTGGATGGGGACACAGCCAAACCATATTACCAGACAAAATGCACTGGCTTTGCCCTTCTTTCCAAAGGATCTCTCCCTACCGACACCTACATCTCTGCCTTTCAGTTGCTGCCTTAAAAAGAAAGGGCTGCTTTCCACATGACTCTTCAGATCCTACCTCAAGCTCAGCCTTGTTTAGGACCCAAACTAAGAGGAGGCTTTAAAATAAATTAAAATAAAGGATGAGATGGTCAAAAGAAATTGGGCATTGGGGCTACAAAAAAAAGTCTTATTTATGTCAAGCCTTGAAAATTTAGGCTAGTAGGAACAGAAAAAGCAAAGAAAGAAAAAAATGAATTAGACATTTCTTTAGGTTGGTACTTCTCAATAGAATTCTCTGCAATAATCAAAATGTTCTAGGCTGTCCAATACAATATCTAGTCAATAGATACTGTATCTAGTCAATACAATAAATAGTCACATGTGGCTATTTAAATTTAATTTTTTTAAATTAAAGAACATTTCCATTTATTTCCTCAGCAAGTTACATTTCAAGTTCTCAGTACCACAAGGGGCTAGTGGATACTGTATTGGACATCACCAGTCTAGATTATAAAATTTTGTTGAAGTATAGTACAATTGAAATACATAGAAGGATTTTTTTTTTTTTTTTTTTTTTTTTTTTTTTGAGACAAGTTCTTGTTCTGTTGCCCAGGCTGGAGGACAGTAGCATAATCATAGCTCACTGCAGCCTGGAAATACAATCCTCCCACCTCACCCTCCCAAGTGACTGAGATTACAGGCATGACCCCCACACCCAGATCATTTTTGTATTTTTTGTAGAGGGCAATCTCACTATGTTGCCAAGGCTGGTCTTGAACCCCTGGATTCAAGCAATCTTCTTGTCTCAGCCTCCCAAAGGGTTGGGATTACAGATGTGACTCACCATGCCCAGTCTTAAAAGGAAAATTTGAGAGATCCAAATTTGGGATGTAGTTTACTAGTTACACGATACATAGGCTTCTTTTAGGAGACAAAAAAAATTTTCTAATGAAACAAGACATGGAGGAAATGAGAATATTACTTGGATAATTAGTCCCTTGAAAAGTGTGTACATTAGATATTCCTCGTCTGATAGGAAAACTTTGCACCATCAGTTAGAAGACCTGACTTCTAGTTTATCCTCCTCACCTGATATTTACTTGTTGAGGGAGCTCACTCAAATGATTTCTTCTCTCTGATCTTCCCTCTCTTCTCTAATGAAGATTTGATCTTGATGGTAGATGGCATATATACAGCACATATACCACCACTTCCATGCCTGTTCCCATCACAGACATGAGTAATCAAATACGACACTCCTCCCCTCTGAGCTGAGTTCACCCACAGCTCCTTCACATTTAGTACTCAAAGTAGTCATCAACAATTGAGAAGAACTGTCATAGGAAACGAACTGTCTTTGCTGCTTCAGTTTGAGCTAATCACTAAATTAACTTGTGATTGTTTGATAAATGAAGTGACAAAAAAAAAAAAAAAAATCAAGAGAATGAACTAACACTGGAAAGAACGTTACCTGGACAATCGTCTTGATGAGCACTGGCCACATCTATCCAACAACATTTTACAGGCATTAGGTTGTTTGTTGTATTGTTTAAAACACTTTGACGGAATTTAGTCCAAGAGTGCTACCCTGCTGTCATGGTTAGTTTTTATGTATCAGCTTTGGTAGGTTTTGGTGCCCAGCTGTTTGTTCAAACACCATTCTAGATGTTACTAGAGAAGTATTTTTAGATGTAATATTTAAATCAGTAGACTTTCAGTGAAGTAAATTACCCCCCATGTGTGGGTAGATCTCATCTAATCAGTTAAAGGTCTTAAGAGAAAAGAGGAAGGAATCCAGCTTTATACTGCACCATCAACTCTTCCCTGAGTCTCTAGTCTCCTAGCCTTCCCTGCAGATTTTGGACTTGCCAGCCACCACAACTGCATGAACCAATTTTTAAAAATAACCTTCTCTCTCTCTCTCTCTCTCCCTCTCTCTCTCTCTCTCTCTCTGCATACACACATATAAACACACAGACACATCCTGTTGGTTCTGTTTCTTTGGAGAACCCTGACTAATACACCTGTCAAGAACACAACACAGTACATATGCTATAATCCCATGAGGGTACTAACTGCACAACCAATACTATTTTTTAAAAGTGCAGTTTTTTTTTTGGACATAAATGTTAATGTGTTTGTGAGTGGAGGGCTTTGGGGAAGCCCTAAGCCCTCTTCTCAGCCTTGCCTTTACCCAGAAACTTCAGGCTTCATGATCTAAGAAACCCAGTTACCAGTGTCCTTTTCTGACCCTGTGTGCAAGGGAAAGAGAAGGCAGAAGAAATCCACCCCCTCGAAAACCCCGGAGCAGCCAATGCACATGTGCCCACTGCTCTTGTGTTGACTTGGTCTTTGTGACTAATTTTCCAAGGGGATAATTATCCGGTTAATTGCTCTGGTGCAAACAAGGCTCTGTCCACACTGAAGCAGGAAAACGGTGTCAACGTGGGCACAAACAGGGAGGGGCAACTTCCAGAGATTGGCTCATCTCATTCCTTCCTTTCTTCAACCAGTCAACAAACACATCTTCAGGAATTGCCAAAGTATAAGAAAGAAACAGGAATGTTTTCCAACAAGAGATGAGTTTTATTTGGCCAGTGTGCCCTTTTTAAAACTTGGGACATTTCTACTTAAAATCCAGATTCTAGCTTCTCTTTGCAAAAAAGAGCACCAAGTACATTCTGCCTTCGTTTTTGTGTGGCACAGTGTAGTAACGAGCTGGAGATAAGGAGATGAAGCAGGGCTTAAATTCTGCCGATCCCCACTGTTCCCTGTGATCTCACAGCAGGCCCACTTCCATCATCTGCTGCGTATCTAGGTATCTGAGGTGGAACCCCTTCAGCTATGCTGTCCTGGACCATGAGCTTCTAGAAAGCAGACCTTGCTTATCTACCTGGAGATTCCCTGCAGGGCTCTGCACAGTGACTGGCACACAAAAATCTCTCAAGGGAATCTCCTACATGGGTGAAGCGCAAGATTCAGCTAGATCACAGGACCTAGCTGAGATCACAACCTGACTCCTCTAGTGGCAGGCAGTGCTGGTATCTGCCAGAAAGAAGGGAGTGGAGGCTGCTCCACAGAGATAAATAATACAGTCTGGGAGTGAGAGAAGGGTGGGTGTGTCAGGGCCAAGAATGCTGTCTGGGCAATTTCAGACAACAGCTTGGGCGCCTGGAGACAGGGCAGGGTGGATGTGTCGTCGTGTCCTAGGACATGTTGAAAGTCACACAGGCTTAGCAGAAAATGCCTAATGCACCATCAGGCCCCAGGGACTACTCTGCTGGCTGGTGGAAGGAAGGGAAATGGATCTAACTATTCATATTACAGCCAGCTCAGAAGAGAGTACGGTGTACACTTGATGGAAGCAGAACAGATATTAGACATCTCTCACTCTCACCTTTGGTTACTTTTGGGTTTCCTGCTACCTCCCTTGTTCTTGGAGGAATATTTCATAAGCGGGTTTCTGGAAGAGGTTTCAGAAGAGTCACATAACATGATGTGCCCCTCCCTCAAATGGGCCTCTTCTCCTGTCTGTCTGTCATCGTGTCTGCCCCGGGCTGTCTCCCCATCTCTGCCTATCTATAGCCTTCCCTCTCCTCCAGACCCATCTCAAATCCTGCTTGCCCCTGGAGTCCTCCTCCATTCCCCCAGCTGAAAGCAGCCCTTCTCTCCATCCTACCATCCTCACAGAAGGCCACGGTGTTCCAAGCCATGGAATGTCCTTCTAAGAGTGTGTTTGGACACAGCCATGTGACCCCAGTTGAGCTCAGACAAGCAGAAGCATCCACTCTCAGAGCCACAGAGGACCTAGGACACATGACCTCCACACCCTACTTTCATACATGAACCACCTGAGGCCAAAAGTGGAGAAATGACTTGACCAAGGCCACAGAGCCAGCCGGTGGTAGAGGCAGAATTGGAATCTGATCTTGGGAGTTTGGGTGGTACGTGGTGTGCTTGTTAAAGCACAGCTCTGGAGTCAGGCGGGCCATTCACAAATCCTGTCCCAGCACCAACTAGCTGAGCAACTTTGGGCAAACAATTTAATCTCCCTGTGTCTCCCCTTCCTCTTCTTTTCTGTAGAATGTGGATGGTACCAGTATCTCCATTCAAGGATTTTTTGTTGTTGCTGATTAAAAGAAAGAATCTATTTATGGAGTTCTTTACCTGTGCCAGAAACTGAGCTCTCTGTTAAAAGAACTTAGGCTGGGCACAGTGGCTCACAGCTGTAATCCCAGCACTTTGGGGGACTGAGGTGGGAAGATCACCTGAAGTCAGGAGTTCAAGACCAGCCTGGTCAACATGGTGAAACCTTGTCTCTACTAAAAATACAAAAATTAGCTGGCCATGGTGGCACAACCTGTAATCCTAGTTACTTGGGATGCTGAGACATGAGAATCACTTGAACCTGGGAGGTGGAGGTTGCAGTGAGCCAATATCGCACCACTTTACACCAGCCTGGGTGACAGAGTGAGACTCCAAAAAGAAAAGAAAGAAAAGAAAGAGAAAGACAGAAAGAAAGGAAGGAGGGAGGGAAGGGAAGCAAGGGAAGGGAAGGGAAGGGAAGGGATGGGAAGGGAAGCAAAGGGAAGTGAAGGAAGAGAAGGAAGGGAAGGAAGGGAAGGAAGGAAGGAACTGAGTAAAGTGTTCTGTAAAATGTTATTTCATTTAATGGGTTACTACTATTCCCCAAGTTCCCCTAATGTTTTAGAATTGCCCAGTATGGCACTTACCAGCCACATGTAGCTATTTAAATTTAAATGACTCAGAATTAAATGAAAACTGAGTTCTTCAGTGGCACTAAGGCCATTGTAAGTATCCAGTAGCTGCCTGCAGCTAGTGGCTTCTATTGAACAATGCAGATACAGGACATTTTCCACCACTGCAGAGCCTCCTGTTGGTCAGTGCAGGTTTAGAATATAGGAGTCCAGAGGAGTCCTGGGAAAGTAGAAGCAGCTTATCTTTGGGCTCCTTTCAACAAACACTTTTCTTTTCCTTCTCTTCAGGGCTGCCTCTGGCTTCTTGATTTGGATTGAAAACATGTATGTTCCTGGAGGAAAGGCCTGGAGACTGTGCTGGCTGCACCTGCTCCTGTGGGATGGGGGCTCTAGGAAGGAGGAGGACAGACAGAGCATGAGAGGCTTGAGTCTCAGTAAGAGGGTCTGGGACGACCCTTGGTGCTGTCATCACCCTGGCCAGTCTCCTAGAGAAGCAAGGCTTCTAAAGAGGAGAGAAGATAAACAACCTCGCACATTCAACCAATCTGCCCAGCCAGTGTCCTGGCTTTTTCAGAAGCAGGAAAGGAATGGGCGGGGACCCAGGAATTGCCACACTCCCTTCCAAATAGTAAGGGGGATGGAGAGTGCAGGGGGAGGAACCATCTGTGACTTGGAAAGTAGCCCTGGGGCACTGGAGCTTTCACCTTGGCCTTCTCTAGGCAGAAATTGATCCACTGGTGGACCTTGGCCTCTGCTCCAAGCTAACAGTATTGTTTTCAGCACAGCAAGGCTAATGGGTGTTAAGCTGAGGTTTTCACTAGGCACAGAAAGGGGCTCCTTAAACCTAACGTGGCTCTCTGGCTAGGGATATGGTGTGCCAAGAAACAGAACCCTTTGGCCCTCGTCATATTAACACTGGGACGACCTTAAGGGCCCTACCCCTAACTTGGGCCCCTCCCTTTCCTAGGGGTAGCCAGAAGGACTCTTTCTTTTTCAAACTCTGCAATGGCTAAAACAAAATAAAGAAAAGGGAGCGGCAGTTAAGAGAGAGAATATGGAAAGGGGAAGGGGGAAGGGAGACAGGAAGATGAAGAAAAGAAGAAAGAAAGGGAAACAGGCTGGATGATGAAGGGACAGGGGGAGGAGAGGGAGAGCAGGGAACTTTGGGAACAGAACGTCCCAAATTACAGAGGGTAACACGGCTGGCTGACGCGCCCCTCCCAGCCCAGCCTCGCACCATCTGCTGGGCTGACTCGCCCCTGGTGGCAGCTGGTCAGTGGGACCCAGCATGGACTTAGCGAGAAAGCTGGGGGAAGAGGCCGAGGGGGTAGCTTTCCTTCCTCCCTGCGCTCTTGGAATGTTCATCCCATCCCTTCCTGCCAGAACTTGAGGTTCTGGGATGCAGTGATCTCCCAGACCAGGCAGAACAGGCACCCAGAGGACCAGCGCTCTGCTCAGCCAGCCCCACGCGCCATCAGAGCTGCTTCAACCCACTCTCTAGAAATCCCAACACAGCGTCAAGCAAGCAGGGAAGGGGGATGCTGACAGAAAGGAGAGCAGTTGGACAGGGAATTGGAAAAACGTGCTCTGGGGTCCCAGCTTTTTTGTAGCCTATGGAGGATGAAAAGATGACCTTGGAACCCACGTATCTGAGCCTACCCAACCTCTTTCATGCTGCCTGTGTTTACTGGTGGCTTTTCCAAAACAAAACGCAGTCACTTCTCCAGTCACCTTGCCAATGCCTCACAGCTCTCTTGGCTGCTGAGATCTTTCTGTGCCTCAGCTGATAGTCAGGTTCTGTACAGGAAGGCTGCTTCTCCAAACTTTTCAGCTCTCTCGACCTCTCGCAGAATTCGGTTTTGTTCTTTTACAAATTTAATAAAACAAAAACAAAAAAACTGAGACCCAGAAAAGGAAGACGACCAGGTGAGGGCCACAAATCTCGGGGTACTAGGCCAGGGAACCTGGGAGTCTGCATTCTAGTCTGGCACTTCCTCCTCCATGCTTCCCGTTCCCCACTAGATGAGGAACAAATGAAGTTAACAGTCCCACCCTCTACCGTGTAACCCAACAGGGTCTCATACCTCCACCATCTCTTCTTAGATGCCTTTATCTTTTCTGTTAGAGCTGGACATTTCCTCTTTATCTCTAGATGACCCAAAATGAGTCTTGCTGGCTGATTGGTGTAATCATTTGATATCCCTGCCTCCCAGGGCTATTAAGAAGCTAAGGATAGATTAGGGGGTGAAGAGGTTTCACGAACTATCCGTCATGGCCCCTAGGAGGTACAGTCCTATAAGTACAAGGTCCAGGGACTGCCAGTGGCTCCCATCCATTCCCCACCCCCAGCAGAGACGCGCTGATGAAAGTCATTGCGCGGGGCCGTCGAAGTTTCCTGGAAATGGCTGATGGCACAGGCCGGCTTAATGGGAAGACACCATTTTCAATTTCCAAACAAACGAATTCACAGCTCAATTGCACTGCCTGGATGGTTCCAAATTCCTCCTGCTGAGCCTGATTTCCCTCCTACTTTTTTTTTTTTAATTATTAAAAATACAGGCCATCTGCCATCCACGTAGGAGGAAGGAGATGGCCAGAGGGCCAAAAACAGATCCTACGTGATGCCAGGCCCATAATGCTCACCTCTGCCAAGCAGCCTCAACTATCCAATCCCAGAAAATGCCTGGAAGAGTCAGACTATTTCTTCCCAAAGGGGCTTTCTGTGTTTTTCTCAGAAGGAAATGAGTTTAGAAGGGCAAATGCAAAGTGCACGCAGCTAGGAGGAGGGGGTCAGGATGTGGGATTAGGAGAGATGGGAGGCCTAGACGGGAATCCCACATCAGCGTTTTCTTATGAAAGTCTGGACTTTGCATGGCTTCTTGACCCTGCTGACTCAGAGAAGAAAACTCAGATCTCAGATTTCCACATTAAGGTGCTCAGCACTGCCACACACACCCACTGGCTCCTTAACAAAACTGTTAATTTGACTTTACATCAACAACCCAGGTTTGCAACAATAAAGCTACAATGTAACCCAGAATTCTCTTTGCTTAATTTGCATATGAGTCCTAGGACACCATGGGAAATGAATAGGTATGCTCAGTCACCCTGACTTTAATAGGTAGCTGAAGAAAAGGATTGTTTGTTAGCTCAGAAACCTACAAATTCCCAAAAAGAACATCTGGTTTCCTATAGATCAGTCAACTCAGCAATGCTGATGATAGACTTGTGAACCCCCAGCTAATAGCAGTATACCTCAGGGCTCCTGAGTGTTACAGGGACAATTACTAGTTTTAGCAGTTTATTTGGGCACCTTGGCATCAGGACCCAGGCTGCTTGAGTCCGAATACTGGTTCTTCATTTTGCAGCAGTATGAGCCCAGGCAAGTTGCTTAACCTCTTTGTGCCTGAGTTTCTTCTTTTATAAAATGGGCACACATGTGGTTCTTACACATAGGTCTGCTGAAAATATTTAGCAAGTTAGTACATGTAACTGACACTTTAGAATAAGGCCTAGTACATAAGTAGCAGCTATCATATTTGCTGTTGAGCTTAGTTAGATACCACTTCTGGGGGTGCGTCACTATTCTTTGTTACATCCACGTGGTCCGTGGTCCCTGACATCCTGTCCCGTGTCTCTAAACCAGAACACCTGTCTCATGTTCCAGAATATGGCATCCTCTTTCTGGAGGCCCAGATCAAGACAAGAACTGCAACACCAGGAGCTAAATGGTCATAACATCTAGCAGTAGGTAGAACAGTTGAGGCTTATATCCTGCAGCCCCTCATAGGGAAGAAAAGACCCCCAAATTCACATCTGCCATGTGAAAAAGTCATGTGACTGGAAAGGATCTGTGATTGATTAAAACTTCCACAATTGAGCAGGAAGGTCTAGTTCTCCTCCCTTGGATCTGGACTTGGCCTTAAAGACTTACTTGGCCAATAGAATGTGGCTAAGTGATACTCCAGGACTTTGGAGGCCAGGTCCTTAGAAGCCATGCAGCTTCTTCCTGGGTCACCTGAAACACTCTTAGAGCCTGGAGCCACCATATATGAAATCTGACTAACCTGCTGCAGATACCACATGGCAAGGCCTGAGACTATATGGGGAGGAAGAAGGGCCCAAGTGAGCCCAGGCATCCAGTCAGTCCCACCAAGGCACCAGACATGTGAGTGGAGCTATCTTGGACCTGCCAAACCAACCTGTCTGCCAGCTGTGTGCCAGTGAGTGATTCTAGTAGACACCACGAAGACTGAAAGAACCATCCAGCTGAGCCCTGCTCAAGTTCCCAACCACGAAATCATAATATTTAAGAAAATATAAGAAATATAATAAAATATAGCAAAATACTTGTGGTAAATCATTAAGTTTTGGAATAGTTGGTCATATAGCAATGGATAATAGCATCTGTACTAGGTATAATTAGAACTAACAGCAGCAAAGTCAGACGAGACTAAAACATCTCATGAGTTAGTTCAGAGGACTTTTTTTTTTTTAAATCTGCTCTGAATCTTTTTCTTTGGGACTCCTCCTCATTCTCTGATAACACTGCGCAGCATTATCACTTGTGGCAGAAATGGCTAGCCATTTAACAAACCCGTGTCCTTTCCTGCCAAGCTCACAGTTAGACTGCATTCCCAGACATCATTACAACCTGTTCGTGTGACTGAGTTCTGGCCAATGAAATGTCAGACCTGGTCCATGAAAGAACCCCATGCATCCTGGTCCAGTTTCTCTTTCCCTGTTAGGGGGCTGGATACTGATGCTTTTGGTGACCTTGGAAGCCACATGTTAAAGATGACAGGACCTCCTTCGCCCTGTGTTCTTAAGAATGCTCTCCCAATATGACTGTGTAAATAACTAAAAGGTAAACTTCCATTATAGAAACACATGGGGGTGCAAAGAGGAGGCATCAAGGACTAGACAGAAGGTGTAAATAATAGGTTAACATTCCACGTTTAAGGGAAATGCCTGAGCATTGATCTGCCACACACTTATCCTTTACATTTGCTTTTGTTCTCATCTTTTTATCACCTATACTTTGCATATATTCCCATAGTAGTGGTTTGAATTATGTCCCCCCAAAATATATGTTCAACTCCTAACCCCCAATACTTATAAACATGATTTTATTTAGAAATAGGGTCTTTGCAAATGGTCATCAATGATAGACTGGATAAAGAAAATATGGTATATACATGCCATGGAATACTATGCAACCATAAAAAGAAACGAGAATGAGATCACGTGCTTTGCAGGGACATGGATGGAGCTGGAAGCCATTATCCCCAGCAAACTAGCACAGGAACAGAAAACCAAACACCGTGTGTTCTCACTTATAAGTGGGACCTGAACAATGGAACACACAGACACAGGGAGGTGAACAATGCACACTGGGGCCTGTCAGGGGTTGTGCGGGGAGGGAGAGCAAGAGGATAAATAGCTGATGCATGTCGGGCTTAATACCTATGTGATGGGTTGATAGGAGCAGCAAACCAACATGGCACATGTTTACCTATATAACAAACCTGCATGTCCTCCACATGTATCCCAGAACTTAAAATAAAATAAAATAGAAGTTAAAATAAATAAATAAATAAAAGAAATAGGGTTTTTGCAGATGTAACCTAGTTAAAATAAAGTCACTCTGGATACAGAGACAGAGAGGAGACACAAGGAAGAAGTCCATGTGACAACAAAGGCAGAGATTGGAGTGATGCAGCTACAAAGCAAGGCATGTCAAAGATGCTCAAAAAGCCATTGAAAGCCAGGAAGACGCAAGTAAAGACTCTTCCCTAGAGCCCTCAGAGGTAGTGTGGTCCTGCCAACACTTTGGATTTCAGATTTTTGGCCTCCAGAACTGTGAGAGAATATATTCGTGTTGTTCGTTGTCTTAAACAACTAATTTTGTGATAATTTGTTATGGGAGCCCAGGAAACTAATGCATCCACGTTTCTCATATATGTATGATACGGTTTGGCTCTGTGTCCCCACCCAAATCTCACCTTGAATTGTAATAATCCCCACGTGTCAAGGATGGGACTAGGTAGAGGTTATTGAATCATGGAGGCAGTTTCCCCCAGGCTATTCTCTTGATAATGAGTGAGTCTCACGAGATCTGATGGCTTTTATAAGCTTATAGCATTTCCTCTGCTGGCTCTCATTCTGTCTGCTGCTTCCCTGTGAAATGGTGTCTTCCGCCATAATTGTAAGTTTCCTGAGGCCTCGCTGGTCATGCAGAACTATGAGTCCATTAAACCTCTTTCCTTTGTAAATTACCCAGTCTCGGCAGTTCTTTATAGCAGCACGAGAACAGACTAATACAGTGCACAAATGCAGACAAAAAAGAGGCACATGAAGCAGTCAGTTCAGTCATGAGCTAAAAGAAAATAGGTCCACCCAGCTGGCTAAATGCAACGTATTCCAAAACAAGTGCTTGGAAGAAAGGATGTGTTCTTATTTCTTGTTCTGTGTCTTCTCTGCCTGTGCCCATACGCAGATAGATTCAGAATTACTCTCTAAGGATGATATTAAGTTTAGGCTGTGCCAACCCACTATGGCCCTGTGCCCAGCAGTGGAATAAGCCAAGCCTAGAAAGACTGCTCCCCCAAATTTTACCACTAAGGAGAGTGGAGTGGCTAAGGGTACAAGTGTGAGAACCAGACTTGTCTACTGTGTGACCTTGAGCAAGTTCTATATGTTCTCTGAGCCTCACTTTCCTTGTCTGTGAAATGGGCATAATTGCAGGGGCTACCTCCTGAGGTTGTGGCAAAGAGTAAATGATCCGATACCTATAAGGCACACAACATAGGACTGGCATACAGAAAGGCCTCAAGGGTTGGCCGTAAACTTTATTAGCAATTTCAGTGGAGACAGACCCTAGTAGATCAGCATAATGGAAAATCTTAGGCAAAATAGCCTTCTCTGGGCCCTCATTCCCCATCTCTCTTTTTCAGTTTCCTTTTCTTCCTCTGTCCTGTTTCTCTCTCAAACATTCGCAATTTCATGGGTTCTCCCTGCCCCCTCTCAGTCTCTAGTTGCTCATCTATCTCTTCTTCTTGTCCTTGTCCCCAAATGTTCTACCTGCCTGTCTCTCTGTCGGCCTCTCCCACCCTCACACATGGCTTCATGAGGACCTCCTCTGCATCACATCATCTCCCATGACCACCTGCTCCATCGGTACATGACATTATTTATTAGGGATCTGGCTGACTTCATTTAAGGGACAAAACTCCCAACCCCTCACCCTCCTCCTGCTTCCTCAATTTGAGGTGGAGACATCTGGAAACCGGTTTAATAAGGTGGCTGACAGGCAGCTGGTTCCTGAACTTCTCAGGGAGGCTCCAGGGAGCCATTCCGCAGAGGAAACCGGAAGCCAATCCGGTGATGGACTGCCGGTCTCAGGGAGAATCAGGTCAGATGTTCCAGGCAGAGAGAGGGCTACCTCCCACCTGCACTTACAGGAGGGGGCCACATCTGTAAAGAGGAAGGAACAAAGGGGTGGGGCCGCTACAGAGGAAAGTGTTCTGTCCTTCCTGCAGTGCCCCCCACTAGTTGTGTAACCTTGGGCAAGACACTAGACCTCAAGGAGTCTCCTTCATTCACAGATGGATCCGACCAGATGAGTCTCAGGTCCCTTTCTGCCTTAACATTCTAGAATCCTGGGGTACGGCAAAGCCACCTGGTCAGAAATAAGACAAGAAGAAAGAGCAGTAAAAGGCCAGCTACAGTTTATTGAACTTGACAGAAACACTAGGCTGGGTGTGCTGTGGGACATCGAGATAAATAAAAGGAATTTTGCAGGTTAAAAGAAGAGACGAAACATGGATCCCAATAATTCTCAGTGTTCCACATCTGAGCGCCTAGGAGTAGGAGCTTTTCCCAATGCTCTAGTCAGTTCATAACCAGATGGGCGAGACAAAACTTTCACGCACAGAGAAAACAGAGACTAGCAAGTGCTGAGTGGTATTGGTCAGGCATAGCCCCTGTAGAAATTGAGGACCGACAGTTACCCAGAGAGCAGAGAGGAGTCCGGGAAAGCTTTCTGAAGGAGGTAGGACTTGAGCTGAACCTTGAAATATTTGTTCTCATAGAAAGAAGAGAGTAGGGGTTACCTGGGCCCAGTGAACAATGGAAATGCAAGGCCCCTTGTTCAAAAATGCCACGACAGTGACAGCAGAGCATTAAACCAAGTGCAAGCCCTTTTAAGCATCAGAGAGGTCACACTGCCACGAACCAGGCCCTAACACTGGGATACCTGTCCGGGTGCTGGAAGCATGCTTTTTCATCTGGATGACGGTTACATGAGCACATGCCTATGTAAATATCCTCCAAGCTGTACGGTTAAGATTAGTGCACTTTATGCACTTCTACTGTATGTATGCTTTGCCTCAAGGAGAAAGGTTAACACATACAAAAATTAAAAGCAGGACAAGAAATCAAAGGCTGCTCTCACACATGGCCTGGTTAGCCTGTCGCCCTTCCTCCAACTCTGCACACTGCCCAGAGTCTTCAGCGGCATTTATCACTCATAAACTCCCTTGAAAGGAGCTGTGGTTTGGGGATTGCCACTGTCACATCATACTGCTACCCTTGGTACTCACATTGTTTTCTCCCCACCCTAACCACCATGCTCCCAGCTGAGAGTTTGTTTAAGCTGCTGCTTCTGCAGGGATTTCACCTTCTCCTGCTGTCGGGGAGGCAGCCACTATCCTCTGTCTCAAGTTAACGAGAGGGGCGTGCTGGTATGAATAGTGTCTCCCCAAAAAATTCATGTCCACTCAGAACATCAGAATGTGACTGCACGTGGAAACAGAGCCTTTGTAGATGTCATTAATGAAGATGAGGTCACACTACAGTAGAGAGGGCCTGAAATCCAAACTGATGCTTTCTCACTTGAGATGGTGTGGCTCTGCTGAAGTCTTCCCATCTTCCCCTACCCAGGTCTGTATTAGGTCCTCTTAAAATCAACAGAGATGGAGCAATGACCTAAATATAAAAGCTTAAACAAAAGCTGTCAGAAGAAAACGTAAGGGTAAATCTTCATGACCTTGAATTTGGCAAGGGATTCTTAGATTTAACACCAAAAGTACAAGCAATGAAAGAAAAAAATATAGATAAATTGGACTTCAGAAAAATACAAACTTTTATGCAACAAAAGATGTTATCCACACAACAGGGAGATTTCGTTGCTTAGCAGGTGACAGCCCAATGGCCACAGCCAGGGAGGATTTAGAAGGGAATTTGCAACAAGTATGGAGAACATAGAGGGTAGCTCTCCAAGCAGTGTCCCCCTGAGCTGGGATCTGGGTCAGGTTTTGTAAGGATAGGGTAAGGTGGAATGATCTGATAGGATCTTGGAATGAAGTGATGCCAGGAGGCAGGATCTGACTGGATCCTGCTATGTATGGTTTCCGTTTCTTAATTCTATTCCCATTCCTTGGTCCAAGCACTTAGATTCCCCTTGTGGTTGCACACTTGGTTCATCTGGGCATGCTCAGGTTACATGACCTTCAACCTGGGGGATCACAGCAACTGAGAAACAATTCACAACTTCGCTATGTAAAACTTAAACCACATTCATTTGATGCAGTTGCAAGGGCATTAACAAGAAAGTAAAAAGACTACCTATAGAATGGGAAAAAATATTTGCAAATTATATATCTGATAAGGCTCTAACATCCAGAATATTCAAAGAATTCTTCCAACAGAACAATAAAAAGATATACAACCCAATTAAAGTACTTAAATGGATATTTCTCCAAAAAAGATATACAAACGAGCAAAAAGCTAATGAAGAGATGTTTTGAGATTTTTTTTTTTTTTTTTTTTTTTTTTTGGTTGGTTTGTCTGTTTGTTTCTAGAGACAGAGTCTTGCTGTGTCACCAGACTGGAGTGCAGTGGTGCAACCATGGCTCAATACAGCTTCAAACTCAAGGGCTCAAGCAATCCTGTGCCTTGGCCTCCCAAGGATTACAGGCATGAGCCACCACGCCCAGCCGATGAGGAGAGGTTTAACATAACTGGTCATTAATGGGATGGAAATCAAAACTGCAATGAGATAACACTTCAAATCCACTGGGACATCTATTAATATATTAAAAGACAAAAACAACAACATCAAAAAACAAAAAATGACAAGTGTTGGTAATGATGTGGAGAAATATGAGCAAGGCAGGCGAACCCCAAAATTAGGGCTTAGCCCGGGAAGCCTCTTGACTTCACTTAGGAAAGAATTCAAGAGTGAGATGGTGGCAGAAAACAGCTTTATTGAGGAGGCAGTATTAGAACTCCATGACTGCTCTTGCAGAGCACAGCTACCCCATGGGCAATGTGCTGAAAGTAGCAACTCAGGGGCAGTTCTGCAGTCATATTTAATTACCCACTTCTAATTATATGCAAACTAAGGGGCAGGCTATTCAGATAGTTTTAGAAAAGGAGTGGTTAACCTCCAGGCCATTGCCATGGCAGGGGCAGTAATTTCCAGGTGTTGCCATGGAAATGCTAAACTGTCTTGGTGCTGGTGCCTCTTCCCTGTTTCAGTCAGTCTTCAGTCTGGTCCAGAGTCAAATCCTACCTCCTACCTTATTGGGATGTAAAATGGTGCAGCCACTATAGAAAACAGTTTGGCAGTTCCTCAAAAAGTTAAACATTCAAAAGCCAAAATTGACAAATGGGATCTCATTAAACTAAAGAGCTTCTGCACAGCAAAAGAAACTACCATCAGAGTGAACAGGCAACCTACAGAATGGGAGAAAATTTTTGCAATCTACTCATCTGACAAAGGGCTAATTTCCAGAATCTACAAAGAACTCAAACAAATATACAAGAAAAAAACAAACAACCCCATCCAAAAGTGGGGAAAGGATATGAACAGACATTTCTCAAAAGAAGACATTCATACAGCCAACAGACACATGAAAAAATGCTCATCATCACTGGCCATCAGAGAAATGCAAATCAAAACCACAATGAGATACCATCTCACACCAGTTAGAATGGCAATCATTAAAAAATCAGGAAACAATAGGTGTTGGAGAGGATGTGGAGAAATAGGAACACTTTTACACTGTTGGTGGGACTGTAAACTAGTTCAACCATTATGGAAAACAGTATGGCGATTCCTCAAGGATCTAGAACTAGATGTACCATATGACCCAGCCATCCCACTACTGGGTATATACCCAAAGGATTATAAATTATGCTACTACAAAGACACATGCACACGTATGTTTATTGCGGCACTATTCACAATAGCAAAGACTTGGAATCAACCCAAATGTCCATCAGTGACAGACTGGATTAAGAAAATGTGGCACATATACACCATGGAATACTATGCAGCCATAAAAAAGGATGAGTTTGCGTCCTTTGTAGGGACATGGATGCAGCTGGAAACCATCATTCTTAGCAAACTATCACAAGAAGAGAAAACCAAACACCACATGTTCTCACTCATAGGTGGGAACTGAACAATGAGCTCACTTGGACTCGGGAAGGGGAACATCACACACTGGGGCCTATCATG